>NC_133655.1:30910425-31185319 GCF_009905375.1 Apium graveolens | reverse complement strand
CTTCGCAAGGCAAGACCCTGAACTAATCTTTACAGTTCGGTATATATGAATAGTTATTGATTTAAATTATCTACTGGAACATATATTTTAAGTTACGTATTTCCCCGTATTTTAAATATATTTTATTAACTGATGTTTGGGGAAAAAATAACTTCTGAAAAATGCCTATCTCTAGATTGTAATTAAAATTAAAAAAAAAAAAGATTTTTGAAAGTGTGTTGTAATCGTTTAAAAAGAGATAGGTGTAATTGATTTTAAAAACTGGATAAACACGAATCAGATATTGGATGGTCAGTGGCGTAAGAGGCCCGTTATTAGGTAACGGCCCAACATGGTTGCGTAAGAGGCTAAGTCGGATGCGCGCACTGGTAAACACGAATCAGATATTGGATGGTCAGTGGCGTAAGAGGCCCGTTATTAGGTAACGGCCCAGCATGGTTGCATAAGAGGCTAAGTCGGATGCGCGCACTGGTAGGCCGCTTAGTCCAGCATAACAGAGACCTAGCTAGTCTCTGAGTTTCGGAACAAATTTGTGGTGGGATAGACTGATCAGCTGTCCCTAGAATTCATCCACGTTTATATCTGACTTTGGTTTAGTGGTTCCCGTAACGGAAAAAATGGTTTATGGTCCTCGTAACGGGACAGATGATTTATGGGTCCAGCAATGGACAGTGGTTTTGGAAAGGAAATAGCATGCTAAAATTGAACTCTGGTATTTTGACACAGCACACTACAGATGATATTATTTTGCAGAGCATGCTAGTTTTGATATCCAGTTTATACCTGTTTTATGGATCTTTCATGAGCTAGTTTGATATCTGTTCCTATATTGTTTTTATACATCCTGCTTACAGGTTATTCATATAGAGGTACTGTTGAGCAAGGGATTGCTCACCCTTGCAGCTTGTTTTGTATTTATTTATTGCAGATGTATTGAAGACCAGGTCAACGTAGAGTGTCAGCCTCCGATCCCGGCTCCTCCTAGGTAGTTTGTATCAGACCCTGAGGTCTGATGAGTTGTTGTATTAAGTGAGGATGTCTAAATTTGAATACGTTAGTGTTGCTTTATAACCTAAATGATACTTGAACCTGCATCGGCTCCTGGTTTGGGGTCGTATGTTATAATAAAGTTTATTTAGTAGTTTATGTTGTAGTTTATCATATTTTTGGTGACGTCAGCCCCTGACCCCGGGGTTGAGGCCGTCACACTTTGGGTTCTTCCGAAAATCATAGTGATACCAGAATAGCCGAGTGCAGGGGCGAAACCCGGCCTGGAGATACCTGTTATGGAAGCAGTTGATATGGATGAATCGATTCGGATCCATATATCCCAACACAATCCCCATTTGACTGAAGAGGTGCCTCAGGATCTCCAGCAACACTCTGAAGCCGCACTTGGATATTACCTCGAAAATCCTGACGGCGCAGTCACCATACACCCCTTTCGGCATGCCAGGGGTGTCGTAGATCCGCTCGTCTTCCTTGGTAGCGTACAGCCAAAAGAAGCCCCACAGAATGGAGTAGTCAAAATACATCTTACCTACTCGATCATTCGACAATTCTGAGTGGTTGTTCTCCGCCGAATATGGTGTCACAGAACCGTAAAGAGCTCGTCCCGTCCTCTCAGGACGTATAGAAGAGGTCCCAGAAAAAGTGTTCACCCTCGGAACAGAGGACTCTGCCGGAGGATTTGCTCGGTCCATGTTCCTGTATTCGGAAATAAAGAGACAAGTTAGTCCATGTACTCAGATTAAACAAATAAAGAAAAATAAAAGGGCAAGGGACTAAGTACATGTCCAAGAACCGAGCAAACAAAAAAAAGCCTGGAGTCGGCACCCGACGGGTGTTTTAATAGACATGTTTTCCCGAAGGAAGTTCTTGCCCCCAGAAACCTTTCGCTTGCCATCTTTAAACTCCAGATAAGAAAAGACTAAACACCCTGGGTCGGCTCCCGAAGGTTGTTCTACGGTCAAAAACTCCCGAAGAGAGTTCTTGTCCAAGAACAACTCGCATGCCCTCTTTAAACCCAGTGGGTGCCCCTAAAAAAAGCAAAAACCCAAAAAATTCCTACCAACTACCCAAAAAGCACATCCCACACCAGAAAGCAACACAAAAAACACAACACGGGGCCCAGACAATGACCTCTAAACTCGCATGCAAACAATAAGAACCCGTAACTTGCGTAAAAACATAAAATATGCTAAAAAGAAAAAGGACTTACTAATTTGAAGATGTTGTTTGATTGAGATGGGATGATCGAGAAATGTGGAATTATTGTTGTCCGTCATTGAAAAGCTTGAAAGAAGTTGTTGTTGTTTGTATTTGGCTGCCAGAAAATGATAAAAAGAAAATAGAATGCACTGTGACTCTTATATAGGCGCCTAAAATGGGTGCCAAATGGGGCGATGTTTGGGGCACTTTTGAAATAAATGTTCTAGATTCAAACGGTTAAGATTAAATGGCTGAGATTGAGCCATGAAACGACGTGACAGATAGCTGTCACATTAATGCACCCACGACATTGCCACGTGCACGAACAAAAATTTAGGTAAGACCGAAGCAATTGTCCTAGGGTTTCTTCAACCTAAAATGTGACTATATTGAAGTCCATCGGCCCGCCCAAAGGCCCTGCCGAAGGACAGGGACATGTTGGCTATGGGCCCAATACGGCCCACCGAGTGAAGGCCCATTAGACAATCACACTACTGGGTTGAAGGCCCACAGAGCGCCACGGGCCGAGGCCCATCTTTCCTCCAACCGTTGGGATCAGGCAATCATAACGCCCTCTTTCCCCTCCTCTCCATTAATAAGGTGTAACGGATGAACATTCATGGAGAAATCGGGTATAAAACCCCTTGGAAAGTAAGAAATAAACACACACTCATTCTCTCAAACACTTTATACTTTCTTGTATTCTCTAAACCCACTTTACATCCATATTCTCATTCTCACACCGGAGGTGAATCGGGGGGACAATCCCTCGCATTCTCTTCCCTTGCAGGTCGTAGCCGAAGGTAGTTCCTGAGTGGCCGAAGCCTGTTCAATCATTCCGAAGGAAATCTGGGTGTAACAGGTCATTATAGAGAATTAGAGATGATAAAGCATCCATGTACTTCAACTGCATGTATTGATTTTTGTCGATAAGTATTGCATATTGGCAGTACTGAAAACAATGAATATGAGTGAGAATGCATCATCTACTCATCTCATTTGCAAAATCACAAATTACAATACGATGTTATCCTATTGTGTAGTTAGAAGTAGACTACACTTGATAGACTAATAGTTGATAATATCATTCGGCGGTGTAAACTACCCTGACGATATTGGGTACGCCTTAGCTAAGTCTCGAATTATTTTATATTTGTAATGTTCACATTTGTGTTTGATATCATTTTATTTGAACATAAATCTATTCATGATATTGAAAGTCTGAATTCAAACCGAATATAAGTTAGTATCATATTTTTCTATTTTATCTGGGTAGTTGATGATTTATTGGATCTTGATATGGGTCAAAAATGAGCCTAAAAGCCTAATTAATGATATATTAAATAGATCTAGTGTGGTCCAATGACTAAGCCTAATTAATGAGATCCGATATCCTAATTATTTATAAATTACAAAATAATAAATAGGATAAATTAATAGCTCATTAAAGGTGTCCAATTAAGGATACAACTCTATAAAAATCAGCATCCAAGGCACCTAAACCAATAAGGAAACTGCTTCCTATATTTTGGGACTTCAATGTCCAATCAAAGACGGAGACTTGTTCACCAAGTCTCCCAACCCTAGTCCAATATATGGACATCCAACATCTATATAAAGGGTTTCAGCCCCCATTCAGAACTACGTCTTGGCTTAATTATCTAAACACACAGAGATACGTATGCATCTAGTGAGAGCAAATTTAAGCCACAAAATATAAGCGTAGTCGTTATAGGCCCTGAGCTCACTAACCCTAGTATGAAATTTGCGTAATAAATATAACCTAGTTTTGTATCCATCACATTTGGCGTCGTCCGTGGAAAGTGTTAGTGTTCATGCCCTAGAGACAACACTATGATGTTTTAGTTTAAGACATTTAGATTATTAATGTTTATGTTCTATCAATTATTCCCTTTGTAATTTATTAATTCTTAAATTATTGTGATATAAAATGTTAGATTAAAAAATGTCCTTGGAATATGATGTGCAATTCTACATCTCTAAGTACGTGACTTAAAAATGAGATTATGAGAATAGTATCAATATTCCTAAAGGTCCCTAGTCGAGTATTATTATTAAGGGACAATAATAATGCATTAATACTGGTGTGTTTGTTGACTGATGATCACATCTCATTGATCATAGGTATGATGATACTAAAGTCAAAAACACAGGCAGATGTATATGTACATGGTGCTGGATAGACCCAATGTGAGATTCTACATGTCTGTTGTGTCATAAGTAATTCTCACAGTGATAATGATGTAATGGTCCTTAGACCTGAAGTCTTTATATTTCTATACGAGAATTAATATACATTGATTCCATTAAAAGTTATCCTTGGCCGGGTAATGATAAAAGTGGACATCCGGTATATTATGAATCGTATGAGAAATATGAATGATCTAGATGGGATTTAACCCTCCTATTTTAGGAGTGATATTATTGGCCTCTTGTGTGAGCTAGACTATGAAATGCGTGGTCACGCTCAAATGTTGATTTGATATGATAGTCTACTCATTGATCAAGGAAACTTGGAATAAACTATGATGAGGATGACACATTACATGCCTCTAGTTTAATCTATAATATTTGGTTAAAGGGATTATATTACATTTTACATTATTCACGAAAGGTTTAATTGATCACCGATTCAATTATTATTACTTGGGTAGCAATGATGTATTACTAGATGCCGCTAATTATTTATGATTTTAAATTAGAATTAAAATCCGTTGCCAACGTAATAATAACCTATAGGGTCACACACTAAGAATGCTTGAAGGATTATTTAATTTAAATTGGATTTAAACTATATTAAAGTAATTCGAATTATTATAATATTAATTAAGTATGACTTAATTAATTAGATAAATATTGATATTCGAATTTACTAATATTAATTATGAAATTTATTTGTTAAATAATTAAGTGAGACTTAATTATAATACAAATAGGAATTTCGAATTAATAATAACTCCTAATTAGTTAAGAGTTATAATTCGTTTTTCTACTCTCTATATAATATCTCTTGTGTGGCTGATTTTGTGTATAAAAGACTTTTACTAAAACCCTAGCCACCAAGGGAGAAGATGGAGAGAGCAAGAAGAAACGAGTTTGTGCTAGTACACATTCAATTCTTGAGTCCAAGCAATCGTGTGGATACCGATAGAGCGTAGATCGCGAGAGCGGGATGCGTGGTGATTGAACAAGTTTTGGATCTCCATTAGTCAACCAATTGGTAAATCTTATTAAGGTAAACAATATGATCTATGAATTAAATATATATTTTTTGCATGGATCATGCGGTGGGTTTCAAAGATTCTGATTTTTTACGTTTTTAATTACTGTTTCCGTTGCGTTTATGTGCTCGAAACCCAACAGGAAGAAGACAACAATCATGAAAATGATACGGAGCACTCAAGACCATAATATTCCACCTCAACATTCAAGGGTACGAACTTTCAGGAATGGAGGTCCATGCGGCCCAACTATCAACTCAAGGGATAAATCCCCATTCAATGAAACGTAAGGAGCGAAATCTCGATTACAAATGGTGCTTGCTCCCATTAACACCCGCAGAACTGAATTTCAGATATCTATGACTGTGATTCCAGCCACTGCCAACCCACTTTATGAGATACTGATATATCCAAAAGTTGGGGGAAACATGCTCGATAATTAATCTGCGTAGGGAATAATTTCTCATATTTACGAGGGTTGAGCCCCATTTATGTAAGAAGCCGCGATTTTTCCGGTCCACGTACTGAGAACAGTGATCGTTTACCTAGATGAAGAGATCACCTCACGAAGGAGGCCCCCCATAGAAGGAGATGGTCGAGTAAATAACCAGTTGGAAAAAAGCATTTTTAGTCCCGAAGATGTGAATGGATGCCCAAACCATAAGGGAGAGGATTCGTGCTCATGAAGCACACATCTGGAAGCTTCAATAAGATTTGGGATCATGAAGCGATTAAAATCCACTCGCCACGACTCAAGTTGCTAGTTATTCTAATAAAAAACTAAATCTCTCGACCACCATTGTTGAAAAGTAGCCCACATATACCTCTATTCAAGGGTCGAACTCTCTAAAAACAAGAATTTGAGGGACGAGATCCCATGAGTTGGACGTGAGTTCTCCACTATAAGGAGGTGAATATATCTATATTTGAGGCCTTAAACCTCCGCATATGGAAGAAAAGATGTCCATATTATACGGAACGAACAACTAATAGGGACAAATCTCCCAATTCTAGATCCCCTCGCAGGGACAAATCCCCAATTATAACCGTTGCAAGCCTTGCTGAATTCTTGACCCGCTGGGCATGAGTTTTCTACTATTGTGATCCCGACAACCACCAATCCTCCATATGGGATGCTATTGTACCCTGAGGTTGGAGAAAATGGGCTCTCACGCCAAGAAGAAGGACAAAGATGGACACCCCAATACATTCGTGGCTTGGCCCCTATCCCCGAAGATCAAGAATTCTCTGGACCTTACTCTGATAGAGATTCTGGTTCATCGGAGGAGGAGGAGGCTTCTCCAAGAAGGAGGCGTGCTAGCAAGGAGGCTTAACCAAGGGGCTATCAACAACCCTAGAGCACCCAAGGGATGATTTCTCGAGATATACAAGAGATGATCAAGACTCATGAAGCCGAGATGTAAAGGTTGAAGCGTGACATGGAAATGCACCAGACGCCAAAACCCCAAAAAATAGCGAGATCAAGGGATTTTTCTCTTGTCATAGACCTGGAAGGTCCAACAGCAAGACAAAGGATCACGACCCCAAGGGCCGATCCAACTGACTTATGTCCCTAGGAGATCCTTATGATCCAAACCCCTCATTTACTGAGAAGATCATGAACGATCACATCTCAAGGAAGTTCAAGATGACAACCATCAAGGCATATGATGGTACAGGAGATCCCGCAAATCATGTAAGAATGTTCTCCAATGCCCTGTTGCTGTAGCGCGTGAATAACGCTATTAAGTGTCGGGCCTTCCCCAAACTCTATCCGGTATGGCCCCGAGATGGTACAACTGCATACCCCCTACTCGATTGGATCCTTCAAAGATCTCAGTTAATATTTAATCGAGAAATTCATCAATGGAATAGTGCACGAGAAGATTTCAGCTTCTTTTGTGAATCTCGAACAATGGACGAAGGAATCCTTGAGAGAATATCTGAACCGATTCATGAAGAAGGCCTTAAATATCCCGGATACAAATAATGAAGTAGCTATGATAGTCCTACAACAAGGAACTAAAAATGAGCTCTGTAAGATGTCATTGTCGAGTGTGCACCTGAAAGCATGCTACAACTCCAAGAGAGAGCTGGAAAGTATATCAAGATGGAGAAGAGCATGAAGAATACGGTTATAATCAATGAGCCCACGGGCAACAAGAATCGAAAAATGGAACAAGAGTACAATTCCAAGGATAAATATCCGTGAACTAGCAAGAACTTTGATTCCACTTCTAAGAAGTATCAAGGACCAAGATTCACTGAGTACACGAGGCTGAACACGCCGAGGAGCCAGATACTAATGGAAATTGAGAAGGACAATGATTTCAGATGGCCAAAACCACTAAGGGGAGACCCTAAGAAGAGAGATAAGGCCCAGTATTGTAGGTTCCATATAGGTGTTGGTCATGATACCGACAACTGCAGAAAATTCAAGGACGAGATTAAGTATGTGATCTAAAGAGGAAAGTTTGGATGGTTCATCAAGGGTGAAGATGGTTGAGACCAGAAGAGAGATAATAATAAAAAACCAACAATCTATGAGGTAATGACGAGATCTTAACCCACAGCCCCAAGGGCCAGTAATCAATATGATCTCGGGAAGGCCAACAGCCGCTGGAACAACAATGAACTCTCGAAAGGCCTATTCCATAGAGGTGATGAGTATATTCGGAGATGCACCTAAGCATGCTAAGACTGATATGATACTTGAGTTCAGGGATTCCAACCTTGACGGTCTTAACTTCCCTCAAGATAATCCCTATTTATCACGCCGATAGTTGAAAGTTCTCTGTAAGGTCCCGTATGAGGGTTATTTTAAGCTAGAAGGGGGGTTGAATTGCTTAATTACCAATTTAAAAATTGTTATGGCATTTTAAAATAATTTATCCTTTTTTAAAACTTTACCGAGTGGTTATGCAGTTTATATGTGCGGAAAATAAAGTGCAAGGAAAGAAAATACCACACGGTAATTTTATCCTGGTCCGCGATGGAGCAACCTCTAATAGATTCGCTCACCCCTACTCCAGTCCCCGAGCTCCTCTCCCGGACTCGGGATTTTCCCTTATAATAAACTCGCTCCTTTAGTAGGCGGAGAAGCCTTTACACCCTTACAAGTATTTATCTTGGTGCGTAACACAAGGGTCACCACCTCAAAATAAATGTAATACCTACACAACTTATCTTAGACAATAACTCCCCGCTATTTTTTCAAAGTTGTTGTAGAGCCTTTGTGTGGACTTGGCTTCCTTAGCTTTTGTCGGTCTTGGATCTTAGTGATCCGGTCTTGGGTCTTTCCTCTTCTTCACGGTGTGAAGACTAATAACTCCCCGTTAGTACGTCTAGGACTTGGGTCTTAGAACGAGAATCAGCTCACGTCACTTCACCTCGCTAAAAAACTAATAAGACAATCCACGAAACAAACCAAGTATAGAAAAGATGGTTTGAACTAGTATGTTACTATACTAGCCCACAAATAGTATAATATTCAAATAAGAATATTAAAACTAAAATAAGAATACTTTACTTAAGATAATAAATAATAGTCCAAGTATTTTTATGATTACTCTTTTATAGATTAAATAGATAGGTGGAGTAATATGAGGAGTCTTTTTATATTAAGCACTTATGGCTTATGACTTCTTTGGTATTCTTCTTCTTTGATTATATATTTATAGATTGAAGAATACTTTAATTACAACCTCGGAGTTGTAATTTTACCTTTAAGTATATCAACTTAAGGTTTTAAGGTATACTTGTATATTGACGATTATAAGGTCAAAGTATACTCTTTTAACTTCAAGCACGTTTATAAGATTTATGAGTCTTAGCCAAGATCCAAATAAGTTAAGTGCAAGTAATTGGATTAAGATTGTGCTTTCGAAGTTTGGACGAATAATTATGAGTATTTTATAGATATCATAGTATAACCCCACGGATCACTGAAAGATGTTAAAAGGGGATTATACGATATGACTCGTAATTGTTTATATACACGATATGTGTTAGCCAAGATCCAATTAAATAGCGTGAAATTAATTGGCTAACTCATGGATTTGATTCGTCCTTAAATTTAAGGGATGATTACGAAGTGTATATAGATCGAGTTATAATCCCTCAGAACACTAAAGATGTTAGAATGGATTAAAACTGTGCTTCGTAATAATTTATGTGCACGAAATGTGTTAGCCAAGATCCAATTAAATAAAGTGCAAGTAATTGGCTAACTCGTGAACTTAATCCGTTTTGATATTTGACAAATTACGAAGTGTTTATAGATCGAGTTATAATCCCCCGAAACACTATAGATGTTTGAAGGGATTAAAACTTTACTTTGTAATATTTTATGTGCACGAATAATTATTAGCCAAGGTCCAATAATAAAAATAATTGGCTAACTCGTGAACTTGGGTCAAATATAATCTCCCCTTTGGAGATGAAGTACTTTTGTTTATAGATCTTCTTCTTTAGATGATTTATGTGAAGATCAAGTACTTATTCGAATTCCGAGTTCGAATCTTAGTTCTCTTGAGAACTTTGTTTATAAGAGATCTTGTATTAGAGATTAAAATAGAGTGGAGAAATTATGTACAAAGCTCAAATATAAAGAACTCAAATAAGAAGCTAAAAGTTACCACTTTTGAAGAACGGTCAGAAAAGTTCGCCGGAAAAATTCGCCGAAGGTTCCGCCGGATTTTGGCACTTTGGTCGAACTTGGGAAGCCCTTCGGGAGGCTGGGAAGTGGTAGTGGATGAGCTCACTTGGTGGGATAAAGCTTGGTTGGGTGAATCTAAGCTTGGGTTTCAAAAACCTTGTATATATGTAAGTATATAGAAGAGAGAGAAGGTTTTTGAGAAGAAGTGTGTATATAGAATTTGAAAGAGATGAAGAAAGACACTTCTTGAAAAAATCCCAGCAATTTTGTGGCTCTTTATCTTGAAGAAAATGGGTTGGGGTGGGTGTAACACCCCCAGATCCGGGGTCGGGGATCCGGGTCGTCACGGTCTTTCTTTCCACAATATCACTTCACTTAATTAATAATAATTAACCTTATGCTGTGACCCCACACTAACACACACCACAAACCGTTATAGTCTCAGAGATGAAATTGAAATAAGTACAAGTCTGTGAATCCACAATTTAAAAGTTATTACAATCCAAAATGATTACTTAATAAGTTTACAATTAATTGCCATTATCCGCCACAAGTTATAATTATACATAATTGATTCTCAAAAGTAGAAGGTCTGATCTACAGATTGATCTACCTCTGCAGCTATAGCAGCTATGATCTCAACGGGAAGGCGCGGGGCGCTTCCCACGCTCTTGCGCTGGGTCTGCTTGAGTCTGGCCATCCTTCCTAACTGTTGTTGTGTGATGAAGAAATAAAGCAATAGTGAGCATTACAGCTCGCAAGATAATATATAGTATAAACAATAATGCAAGTATCTAAATGGATAACTTACTAAAATCCTTTATCAAGTGCAATATAATTACTTACTGGATATAAGCAAAAACAAGGGATGAAGTTACCAAATACTTCACTATACTTATATTATTTATAAAGCTACTTGAACTACCACTGTTCAAGGTATAAGGAGCTTTCAACAGTTCATCACATAGATGAGACTACAAGACAAGATTTGAATAGATTAAATCTTTGAAGTATTATTGAAGGAAATGGAATTATGATATACTTCATTAAGTTCCGATATATATATCCACATATATACCTTCTTTATACGGTTCCTGAAAACCTCTGTCATGTAAAGTATGAACAGAGTTTGTAACATCCAATAAATTTTTGGAAGGAAAAAGAATTGTGGCATAAACCTGATATCTTGCTGATCAGGCAAAGATACCAATAAGTAACCTTTTCTACTAGTAGATGGACGAATTCCCCACTGGTCATCACCCTGGTCGCAATAGGACCTTATGCTGGACTGCCACTCAGCCACTTACGCATTTGATGGACTCCCACTGAGCCACTTACACTATCATGGACGCCCACTGAGCCCATGTTGCTTATGCCAACTCGATAGATGGACTTACTTCCCGAACGTTGGGTAAGTAATCAATTTATTTACCAAAATCGCAACCTTGTTGCGAATATAAAATACACCACAGAGCCGGATCCCTCTGGTTTTGAGCGAGTATTTAAATCCCCTTTAAAAAGGAAGATCTTAAATATATAAAAAGAATGAGTTTTGGGATCCGCTCTAACTTTTAAAAATCATTTTTAAAGACTCGAAAACACTTTAAAGAGTGTTTGGAGTAATGCTGATTTAATAAAGTAAGTCAGCTCCAATATATTAGAAAATATCTGAATATTATTATTTAAATAATATTCCCATAAAGAATAATGTTTATACAAATAATTGAGGTAGAAGTTGTAAAACTTATACTTGAAATGAGTATTAAATAATCAAAGATATACTTATACGAAAGTACTATCTTTATTTGAATAATCAAATATAAGTTTGATTATCGACACCTTATTCTTTAATAAAATAAAGAATATATCTCAGCAAATAATCGGAGTCATAGATCCTCAAATGAATATTCCAATAATATTTATTAGATAATATAAACTGAGTCATAAGCCCTCGAGTGAATATTCAAGTAATATTCATTAAATAAAATAAAATGAGTCATAAATCCTCGAATGAATATTCAAGTAATATTCATTAAATAAAATAAAAGGAGTCATAAATCCTCGAATGAATATTCAAGTAATATTCATTAAATAAAATAAAAGGAGTTATAAATCCTCGAATGAATATTCAAGTAATATTCATTAATTAATATAAAGTTATCGAATAAACCTTATTCGATTAATAGTTTTTAAAAACTATTCATATATATATATATATGTATATATATAATACTCGGGAGCCTCGCCTCTGGGTTTTAGAAAAAGTTCACCTTTGGATCCCTTATACTAAGGGTATACTCAAATACCGCTTATCTCTAGCATAGGTATTATCAACTGAATCAACAGATATATGCATCAAGAATACGAAACAGGCATGCATATATACCATATCACATGCTACAATATATCGCAAGAATTTGCTAATAACAAATATGCATTTATCACAAGATCATGCATATACACATATACATCACAACAACAGTTATACGGGTAGAAAACTTGCCTGAGCGACTGGGGGTTACAAATGGCTCGGGACGAGTCTGGTAACCTATAAACAACATGTGAGTTGGAATTAAACCAAAGTCACTTGTAAATCTATACTTTAACCAAATTAGACTGTAACGCTCGCTTTGCGCTTACTGATTCTCTTAAGTCACTCGAGTACCCTCGGCTCCACCATTTTTAATAATTTAACCATTACGAGTTTTAAGGCGATTCCTTCGCGAGTGTCTTACCAACTTCCTATTACACTTTATATAAATGTTTCATACTCCAATTAGTCAGTTAAGGTTTTAATCCTATGTTTCAAAGTAAGGTGAGGGGTAATGGTTCGTTCGCAAAACGTCGTTACTTAAAACGGCCGTTTCTCCTAAACCGTACATCGGAATCAAACGAACCACATATCAAAATGAATCTCATAACATGAACTATCTAATCATGGTAATGGTCAAAACCTAGAAGGGAGTTCTCGGGTCCTAATGTTATGAACAAAAGCAGTCTAAAGTAAATCAGACATTGCGACGGCTATGTTTACGCGATTTCCCAAATTTATACCATTCCAAAACAATCACCAATCAACCCCAATCCATTCATAAAACCAAAGTCCATCCATATCACACTACAACAGCCCCCAAAACCTCAAGTTCTCCAATTTATGTTATTCTCAATCATGAATTTAAAACTATACTTTAAGTCCTTTACTAATCAACAAGTTTCAACATTCAATTCACTACAACTCCAACCCAAACTCTAAACCTACAAGCATTAAGCTACTCTTTTACCATAACAACCAAAATCATCCTAATATACAAAGTAAAGCTAGGGTTTGGAGATGATATACCTTCCTTGAAGTGATGTGAGTAGCTAGGAAGCCTTAAGAAGCCTTGAGATGTCTTAGGGATGCTTGGATCTTAAAGGAAAAACAAGAAAAATCAAGTTAAAAATCTTGAAATCACTATTCATTATCTTCTTCATTGATTTCTTGGAGAAGATTGTGAATAATTTGGAGGCTTAAACTTATAGAATAGCCATAACTATGCATAAGGAGTACTAGATAATTATCTTACCAATTTAGGAAGCTTGGAACTTGAATTTTGAAAATTCTTCTTCTTGAAATGAAGAAAAGCCGAGAGCTCCTTGGTTGAAGAAGAAATGATTTTATGTTTTGCTTTGTTTTCTTTTGGTTGGTTATTTTCTTTTGATTTATTTTGGTTAATTACCTTTTTAACCTTGAACTTTGTGTGGTTTTAAATCATCCAACAATTCCTTCCCTTATGTCATGCTTATGTCATCATGTGATGTCACCCTCCCCTCTTTGTCCTCTTCTCATTGGTTGGATGACATCATCCCCTCTAATCTCTTTGATTAGCTTCTAATTACTTGGCTAATGACCGCTGATCTGTTATACGGTTCGCTTAACTTTCGTTTTCGTTTATCGTTTGAGGGATCATACCCGGGATCTTATTACTTAGGTTCCCTTAACCTTTCTCAATACATTATATTCCTTTTTATGATCCTCTATTAAAATCCTTGAATTTAAATCCTTTTTATCCTGTTACCTTATACTCAATTCTTTCGATATCTGGTGGATTTTCGGGAAAAATCAAAAGTTTTAAATTTGGATTCTGACGATCTTTACATACACTTATATACCATATAGAGTACCAATAAAATCTCAGAATATCCATAAAAGAAACCCTACATAGTGTGGCATGAACAGTTTTTTTATTCAGCAATATCAGCAAAAACACTATTCATAAGGGTTACAAAAAGTTCAAAATTTTGGGGTTATTACAGTCTCCCCTCCTTAAAAGGATTCCGTCCCGGAATCAAATAGAAAACAAATGGGGGTACTTCTCTAGCATTGCGCTCTCTAGTTCCCAAGTTGATTCTTCCATATTATGATTCTGCCATAACACTCTAACTAGCTTGATCACTTTGTTCCGAAGCACCTGCTCCTTATCTATAATCCTTACTGGTTTCTCCACGTAAGTCAGATCTGGTTGCATATCCACATGCTCGTACTCCACTATGTGTCTGGCATCCCGATGATACTTCCTTAGCATTGATACATGGAACACATTATGAACTTGTTGTAGGTTCGGGGGTAAGGCTAGCTCGTAAGCCAACTTCCCAATCCGTCTTAGTATCTCAAAAGGTCCAATGTATCTTGGGCTTAGTTTTCCTTTCTTTCTGAATCTCATTAACCCCTTCCAAGGGGATACTTTTAGTAGTACTAAGTCCCCTACTTCATACTCCTTGTCCTTTCGGGCTAGGTCTGCATATTTCTTCTGTCTGTCTTGGGCTGCTACCAGCCGTCCGCTGATGAGATCCACTATGTCTTTGGTCCTTTGGACCACCTCGGGTCCGAGCATCTTCCGCTCTCCTACTTCATTCCAGTATAAGGGAGATCGACACCTTCTTCCGTACAGGGCCTCGTAAGGTGGCATTCCGATGCTAGCATGAAAGCTATTGTTATAAGAAAACTCGATCAACGGCAAGTAATAATCCCAACTTCCTTTAAAGTCTATTGCACAGACTCTCAACATATCATCTAGTGTCTGGATGGTCCTTTCACTCTGCCCATCCGTCTGGGGATAGTACGCGGTACTCATATTTAACTTGGTCCCCGCACATTCTTGAAAGCTCCTCCAAAATCTGGAGTTGAACCTGGGGTCTCGGTCTGAGACAATGGACGCTGGGACTCCATGTCGCGTCACTATTTCCTTAAGGTAAATGTCCACCAGTCTATCGACTGTGTATCTCTCATTGATTGGAATGAAATGAGCTGACTTTGTCAGTCGGTCTATGATCACCCATATGGCATCATGGTTGGATTTCATCCTTGGTAAACCGACAACAAAATCCATGGCTATCTGTTCCCATTTCCATTCGGGAATCTCCAGGGGTCGTAAAAGTCCACTGGGTCTCTGGTGCTCTGCCTTTACTCTTTGGCAAGTCAAACATTTGCTTACCCATTCTGCTATGTCCCTCTTCATGTTGGCCGACCAGTAATATTCCTTCAAATCCCTATACATCTTGGTGCTTCCCGGGTGAATGGAATACCTTGAACTATGGCTTTCATCCAAAATCTCATCTTTAAGCTCTTGAACGTTCGGAACCCAAATCCGGTAGGAGTACCTCATTATCCCTTTATCATCTTTCTCAGTATGGATCTCTTCTCCAGTCATTGACTCTCTGCCTTCATTCATTATTTTCTCTTGGCACAAACTGATCTTTTCTAATAACTCTGGCTGCATTGAGATCTCAAACAGCTTTTCAGTTCCGGTTCCGGTTACCTTTACTTCT
The DNA here is from genome assembly GCF_009905375.1 of Apium graveolens. Taxonomy (NCBI): domain Eukaryota; kingdom Viridiplantae; phylum Streptophyta; class Magnoliopsida; order Apiales; family Apiaceae; genus Apium; species Apium graveolens. The sequence goes on along the minus strand of NC_133655.1, from coordinate 31,169,401 downwards.
ATTTCCATTCTTTCGAAATCCCTGATTAATTCCTCCGAAGTCATTATCATTCTGAGCCTTTCCTTCCTACTGAGGGCGTCAGCCACCATATTGGCTTTCCCCGGATGATAGAGAATCTCACAATCATAGTCCTTGATTAGTTCTAACCATCTCCTCTGGCGCATGCTGAGCTCTTTCTGCGTAAATATGTACTTGAGGCTCTTATGGTCTGTGAAAATCTCGCACTTCTCTCCATACAAGTTGTGCCTCCAAATTTTTAGGGCAAAAACTATAGCCGCAAGCTCAAGGTCATGAGTAGGATATCTAATCTCGTATTCCTTCAGTTGTCTCGACGTATACACAATCACTTTACCGTGCTGCATAAGCACACACCCTAATCCTTTGTGCGACGCGTCACTATATATCACAAAATCTCCTTTTCCGACTGGCAATGCCAACACCGGGGCCATTACCAACCTTTTCTTTAATTCCTAAAAACTGTTCTCGCATTTCTCCGTCCATTCAAACCTTTCTGTCTTGCGAGTAAGTCGTGTCAAAGGGGCTGCGATCTTTGCAAAGTCTTGTACAAATCTACGATAGTAGCCGGCCAATCCTATGAAACTCCTTACCTCTGTGGGTGTGGTTGGCCTTTCCCAATTTGAGACCGCCTCTATCTTGGAGGGGTCGACCAATACTCCTTCTTTATTGATCACATGTCCTAAAAACTGTACTTCATTCCGCCAGAATTCACACTTCGAGAATTTGGCATATAACTGTTCCTCTCTGAGTATTCCTAGAGCCATCGTCAAATGCTCTGCGTGTTTAGCCTCAGTCCTTGAGTAGATTAAAATATCAATGATAAAAACTATCACACACTTGTCCAAGTACTTCTTAAATACTCTGTTCATTAAATCCTTGAAAGCCGCTGGGGCGTTGGTTAATCCAAAGGACATTACCAAGAACTCATAGTGCCCATACCTGGTACGGAACGCTGTCTTGGAAATATCTTTGGGTTTAATCTTTAGTTGGTGATATCCAGTTCTCAGGTCAATGTTGGAAAAATAAACAGCATCCTTTAGCTGGTTGAACAGATCGTCTATTGTAGGTAACGGGTACCTGTTCTTTATGGTTAGCTTGTTCAACTCTCGATAGTCGATGCACAGCCTCATGCTCCCATCCTTCTTCTTAACAAATAACACTGGTGTTCCCCACGGAGACACACTGGGTCTTATCATACCCTTAGTCAAAAGTTCCTGCAATTGGGTAGCTAATTCCTTCATTTCTAATGGGGCTAACCGGTAAGGTCCTTTTGAAACTGGCGCCGTCCCTGGGGCCAACTCAATAGCAAATTCAATCACTCTATCGGGTGGTAATCCCGGAAGGTCTTGTGGAAATACGTCTTCAAATTCATTGACTACCGGAATATCTTGTAAGTTGGGCACCTCCTTCTGCGTGTCCACCACATAGGCTAGGTAAGCCTCATTTCCTTTTCGTAGCATCCTTCTGGCCTGGGCCATAGTCAAAAACTTCTGCGTCTGCATCTTTCCTCTAAATATGACTTCTTTCTTTCCTGGAATATTTAACTTAACTTTCTTCCCCTTACAGTCTATCTGAGCATCATTGCTAGATAGCCAGTCCATTCCCAAAATTACATCAAACTCTCCTAATTTAAAAGGAATCAGATCAACACTAAAAGATTGTTCCCCTATGCCTAACTCGCAGGCGGGGTGAATCTGGTTAACAGGATTAATTTCATGATTGGCTATTTCTACTTGTAAGGGTTCTATCAAGGGTTCAGCCTTAAGTCTTAATTTACGCGCAAGGTCCTTTGATATAAAAGATTTAGTTGCTCCTGAATCAAATAAAACGTTTGTGCTGACTGAATTTAGAGAAAGGGTACCTGCTATCACATCTGAGTCTTTCATAGCATCCTGGATAGTCATGTTGAAAGTCCTCGCAATAGGTGGCTTATTGGAGGCAGCCCTGCTGGCTCCTGAAGCTGCTGGTTTGTTCATTGGGCATTCTCTCTTCCAATGACTTGGGCGTCCACACTGATGACAAGTGGTGGTTGGAATGACGGCAGGGGTTGATGAAGGGCACTTAGTTGAATAGTGACCTTCTCGACCGCATTTAAAGCAGGTTACTGGCTTTCCTTTACACTCCTCAGTGTGCATCCTTCCACAAGTGTTACAGGCTGGCAATGGGGGTCGAGACTGGTTGGAATAGGACACTCTTGACTTCTGGCCGCTCTGGCTCACATTCACGCTCATTGGCCGCTTAAACCCAGTGTTCTTTCCCGGTAGGGACACTGCTCCTCGATTAAATCTAGTTGGGAAGCTCCTTCCTGCGGAACCTCCACCCATGCTCATACTTTTCCTCTTTATTCCCTTCTTCTCTCTTTCCTTCTGCATCTGTTCACTTCCGGCTTCTACAATTGTTACCTTTTGCACCAGAGTGGCATAATCCGTAAGCTCAAGGATTGCCACCCTATTCTGAATCCACGGTTTCAGTCCCTGCTGAAACCTCCTAGCTTTCTTTTCCTCGGTGCTTACAAATTCCGGCACAAACCTTGATAACTCAGTAAATTTCGCTTCGTACTCTGCTATAGATAAGTTATTCTGCTTTAGCTCCAAGAACTTGAGCTCCATCTGGTTTTCCATAAACCTTGGGAAATACTTTCCCAGAAACAACTGACTGAACCTCTCCCAGGTTATGATAGCATCTGTCTCCATGTTTTTCTTGGCCTCCCACCAGTAGTTGGCCTCTCCTTTCAGAAGGTAGGTAGCAAATACAGTCTTCTGTGCCTCATCGGTACTCAAAATCTCAAAGGATTTCTGCATTTCCTTTAACCATGCCCTTGCCTCAACTGGGTCGGCTGATCCGTGGAACTCAGGAGGCTTAAGGGACTTTAAAGCCCTGAAAGAGTTTGCCACAGCGTTGTTATTTCCTCGAGGGGGTGGGTTGGGTTGACGTTCCAAGTTCTGCCTTAGTAGTTGCATGAACTGGCCCATGGGATCCATGCCTGGGTTTGGTACTGGTTGCTCAACCTCAGTTTCTCCTTCCTCAGCCTCTATCTCAAATCCCTCAACATCATATGTTTCCTCTTCCTCTTCATACAGGGAGTCATCCTGTTCAACATAATCCTCATCTTGCTCTTCACTGTGTTCCTGGCTCCTATCGTCCTGGTTATGGCTTCCCTGGTCCTCAGATCCAGGGTTCGCCCTAGTTTCAATCTTTCTTGGCGGCATGATACTGATAAAAAAAAATATTGGGAAAAATTCAACGTTAGGTCACAATCATACACAACATTGTGCCTTGCATAGCTCTATAATGGGGAGAATGTATCTCGCAATTCTATTATATTATGACAGTTCTAATAAGAAGTGCAGTAATAATAATGATAAAAACAGTGATCTCGTCACTAAGGAACTGAACCGAAAGGAAACAAATATATACATAATATGAGAAATACATAGTTTGATCTGGTCAAAAGTACAATAGTGTTACAGCCATCTGTCCCAAAAGTGATACACAAGAGTCTATCTGTCTAGTCAGAAAAAGGGATGCTATATACAAGTCAACCATCCCGAAAAATTGGCTCTTACTAAGGCCTCGACTAACTAGACAACTAGACTATCCCATCGTCAGTCCTGAATCACACACCGGAGCGGGTCAGCTCCCATACCCTTTCCATCGCACGACTGAAGATATAGTCGGCCTGCCGCCTGGAGATCCTACCATGCATGTCCCCCTGGAGCGATCTGAGTCTCGCTCGGGACGTGAGCTCTATCACCGTCAGCTCCCTCCTCAAGGATCGGGGTATAGCAGCCCTGGTCTCATAAGCTCGGGTACGCCTACCCGCCCTCTCCGCATCCAACTCCCTCCTGGCCTCATCCAGTCGGGCCTCAGCAACAGCCACTCGAGTCCTCAGTACATCCTGAACATAGCCGTGGGCTAGCAAAGACTGCCTATGGGCAGGGTCGAGAGGTGGTGATTCCAGAGCCGCTGGGGGTGCCTCCTCGGTCTGCCTAGGCTCAGGTGTATGGGTCTCTGAGCTGTCATCATAGGGGCTCCAAGATAGTGGTAGAGGGGTAGGAGCTCTGACCACCGGGAGTGTGGGTAAAGGGGTACCAGTGTACACTACCATAGCTCCGACACGCTCCTCAGCTACTGGGACCTCATTCGGGTCCTCCTCATCTGAAATAGCAATGACCTCTGTCTCTGACTCCTCTGAGGGGTCCTCCTCATCCTCCTCCATCTCAGGCTCCTCCTGATCCTCGACATCTAGCAGTGCCTCATCATGCTCACGCTCGAACATCTCTGGGTCCTCTATCTCATGCGCCTACACATTAAACGAGCTAAGTTACTATCATGATACTTATAAGGGTTCCCGTAAGGGTTTTAACTATGAGCGCTACTTTAAGTAGTCCGACCATGAACTTGGCAAGAGTTCTTATTATCTTTGTGAGTTTATTATTACATCGTCGCATCATCTCTGAGGTTTATAACGCTTGGCTCTGATACCATTTCTGTAACACCCCCAGACCCGGGGTCGGGGATCCGGGTCGTCACGGTCTTTCTTTCCACAATATCACTTCACTTAATTAATAATAATTAACCTTATGCTGTGACCCCACACTAACACACACCACAACCCGTTATAGTCTCAGAGATGAAATTGAAATAAGTACAAGTCTTTGAATCCACAATTTAAAAGTTATTACAACCCAAAATGATTACTTAATAAGTTTACAATTAATTGCCATTATCTGCCACAAGTTATAATTATACATAATTGATTCTCAAAAGTAGAAGGTCTGATCTACAGATAGATCTACCTCTGCAGCTATAGCAGCTATGATCTCAACGGGAAGGCGCGGGGCGCTTCCCACACTCTTGCGCTGGGTCTGCTTGAGTCTGGCCATCCTTCCTAACTGTTGTTGTGTGATGAAGAAATAAAGCAAGAGTGAGCATAACAGCTCGCAAGATAATATATAGTGTAAACAATAATGCAAGTATCTAAATGGATAACTTACTAAAATCCTTTATCAAGTGCAAGATAATTACTTACTGGATATAGGCAAAAACAAGGGATGAAGTTACCAAATACTTCACTATACTTATATCATTTATAAAGTTACTTGAACTACCACTGTTCAAGGTATAAGGAGCTTTCAACAGTTCATCACATAGATGAGACTACAAGACAAGATTTGAATAGATTAAATCTTTGAAGTATTATTGAAGGAAATGGAATTATGATATACTTCATTAAGTTCCGATATATATATATCCACATATATACCTTCTTTATACGGTTCCTGAAAACCTCTGTCATGTAAAGTATGAACAGAGTTTGTAACATCCAATAAATTTTTGGAAGGAAAAAGAATTGTGGCATAAACCCGATATCTTGCTGATCAGGCAAAGATACCAATAAGTAACCTTTTCTACTAGTAGATGGACGAATTCCCCACTGGTCATCACCCTGGTCACAATAGGACCTTATGTTGGACTGCCACTCAGCCACTTACGCATTTGATGGACTCCCACTGAGCCACTTACACTATCATGGACGCCCACTGAGCCCATATTGCTTATGCCGACTCGATAGATGGACTTACTTCCCGAACGTTGGGTAAGTAATCAATTTATTTACCAAAACCGCAACCTTGTTGCGAATATAAAATACACCACAGAGCTGGATCCCTCTGGTTTTGAGCGAGTATTTAAATCCCCTTTAAAAAGGAAGATCTTAAATATATAAAAAAATGAGTTTTGGGATCCGCTCTAACTTTTAAAAATCATTTTTAAAGACTCGAAAACACTCTAAAGAGTGTTTGGAGTAATGCTGATTTAATAAAGTAAGTCAGCTCCAATATATTAGAAAATATCTGAATATTATTATTTAAATAATATTCCCATAAAGAATAATCTTTATACAAATAATTGAGGTAGAAGTTGTAAAACATATACTTGAAATGAGTATTAAATAACCAAAGATATACTTATACGAAAGTACTATCTTTATTTGAATAATCAAAGATAAGTTTGATTATCGACACCTTATTCTTTAATAAAATAAAGAATATATCTCAGCAAATAATCGGAGTCATAGATCCTCAAATGAATATTCCAATAATATTCATTAGATAATATAAACTGAGTCATAAGCCCTCGAGTGAATATTCAAGTAATATTCATTAAATAAAATAAAAGGAGTCACAAATTCTCGAATGAATATTCAAGTAATATTCATTAAATAAAATAAAAGGAGTCATAAATCCTCGAATGAATATTCAAGTAATATTCATTAAATAAAATAAAAGGAGTCATAAATTCTCGAATGAATATTCAAGTAATATTCATTAATTAATATAAAGTTATCGAATAAACCTTATTCGATTAATAGTTTTTAAAAACTATTCATATATATATATGTATATATATAATACTCGGGAGCCTTGCCTCCCGGTTTTAGAAAAAGTTCACCTTTGGATCCCCTATACTAAGGGTATACTCAAATACCGCTTATCTCTAGCATAGGTGTTATCAACTGAATCAACAGATATATGCATCAAGAATACGAAACAGGAATGCATATATACCATATCACATGCTACAATATATCGCAAGAATTTGCTAATAACAAATATGCATTTATCACAAGATCATGCATATACACATATACATCACAACAGCAGTTATACGGGTAGAAAACTTGCCTGAGCGACTGGGGGTTACAAATGGCTCGGGATGAGTCTGGTAACCTATAAACAACATGTGAGTTGGAATTAAACCAAAGTCACTTGTAAATCTATACTTTAACCAAATTAGACTCTAACGCTCGCTTTGCACTTACTGATTCTCTTAAGTCACTCGAGTACCATCGGCTCCACCATTTTTAATAATTTAACCATTACGAGTTTTAAGGCGATTCCTTCGCGAGTGTCTTACCAACTGCCTATTACACTTTACATAAATATTTCATACTCCAGTTAGTCCTTTAAGGTCTTTATCCTATGTTTCAAAGTAAGGTGAGGGGTAATGGTTCGTTCGCGAAACGTCGTTACTTAAAACGGCCGTTTCTCCTAAACCGTACATCGGAATCAAACGAACCACATATCAAAACGAATCTCGTAACATGAACTATCTAATAATGGCAATGGTCAAAACCTAGCAGGGAGTTCTTGGGTCCTAATGTTATGAACAAAAGCAGTCTAAAGTAAATCGGACATTACGATGGCTATGTTTACGCGATTTCCCAAATTTATACAATTCCAAAACAATCACCAATCAACCCCAATCCATTCATACAACCAAAGTCCATCCATATCACACTACAACAGCCCCCAAAACCTCAAGTTCTCCAATTTATGTTATTCTCAATCATAAATTTAAAACTATACTTAAGTCCTTTACTAATCAACAAGTTTCAACATTCAATTCACTACAACTCCAACCCAAACTCTAAACCTACAAGCATTAAGCTACTCTTTTACCATAACAACCTAAATCATCCTAATATACAAAGTAAAGCTAGGGTTTGGAGATGATATACCTTCCTTGAAGTGATGTGAGTAGCTAGGAAGCCTTAAGAAGCCTTGAGATGTCTTAGGGATGCTTGGATCTTAAAGGAAAAACAAGAAAAATCAAGTTAAAAATCTTGAAATCACTATTCATTATCTTCTTCATTGATTTCTTGGAGAAGATTGTGAATAATTTGGAGGCTTAAACTTATAGAATAGCCATAACTATGCATAAGGAGTACTAGATAATTATCTTACCAATTTAGGAAGCTTGGAACTTGAATTTTGAAAATTCTTCTTCTTGAAATGAAGAAAAGCCGAGAGCTCCTTGGTTGAAGAAGAAATGATTTTGTGTTTTGCTTTGTTTTGTTTTGGTTGGTTATTTTCTTTTGATTTGTTTTGGTTAATTACCTTTTTAACCTTGAACTTTGTGTGGTTTTAAATCATCCAACAATTCCTTCCCTTATGTCATGCTTATGTCATCATGTGATGTCACTCTCCCCTCTTTGTCCTCTTCTCATTGGTTGGATGACATCATCCACTCTAATCTCTTTGATTAGCTTCTAATTACTTGGCTAATGACCGCTGATCTGTTATACGGTTCGCTTAACTTTCGTTTTCGTTTATCATTTGAGGGATCATACCCGGGATCTTATTACTTAGGTTCCCTTAACCTTTCTCAATACATTATATTCCTTTTTATGATCATCTATTAAAATCCTTGAATTTAAATCTTTTTTATCCTGTTACCTTATACTCAATTCTTTCGATATCTGGTGGATTTTCGGGAAAAATCAAAAGGTTCAAATTTGGATTATGACGATCTTTATATACACTTATATACCATATAGAGTACCAATAAAATCTCAGAATATCCATAAAAGAAACCCTACATAGTGTGGCATGAACAGTTTTCTTATTCAGCAATATCAGCAAAAACACTATTCATAAGGGTTACAAAAAGTTCAAAATTTTGGGGTTATTACAGTGGGGGTTTATTTATAGGAGAAGTTGGGTGGATTGAATGATGGAGATTTGAGGAAAATGGATGGTGGACGGTGTATGTCACTTGGATTGATGACTTGACAAGTAGGTTGTGTTTCTTTGACATATAAATATAAGACAAACAACTTTATGGATTCAAAATCTCAGCTGAGATATTTGAATATATATATATATATATATATATTCCTTTTATTCTAATTATTGTTTAATCACTTTAATTAAGGATTAAACACCATTAATTATGACCACCTTAAAAATTCCTAAATAAATACCATAAAAAATATGATAAATACTTAAATACTATAAAATGATGTCCTGCAAGTTTTGGTCAACTTTAGTCAATGGTAACTAGGTCAAACGTGGTCAACTGTGGGACCAACCGCCTCGGTTTTTGTGCCCAGACAAAAGTTCTCTGAAAGCTATGAAATTTTTACCATACTTAGAAAATACCATTTAAATGATCTAGACCAAATTTAAAGTCATTCTAGAATGTGGAAGTATTTTATTTAAACATAAAACTGTTCTGTCAGCTTTTATTCCGAGTGAAAATATCATTGGTCTTGAAATAAAGGAGATGGATCTTTTGACCAAAGTTTTGAATTGGATAAATACTTAAAATATATTTCCTAATATATAAGATATATTTGGATGATAGGAAATGTGTTTTAGTATTTTGAATAATTTTCGTCGAGAAATGTTGATTTAACGAATCGGGAGAAAATTACTGTAAGTATACAGAAGTGAGTTGCAGAACTGGATATTAATATTCTAAACATGAATATTAATAATATTTGAATAAAAACTCTTTTGATATATGTAGAGATATATTTTGTATATTTTGGATTAAAGAGTTAAATATTTTTGATATAGCACGAGACCTCTAAAAAATATTTCCGATATATTCCTTATTCGAGCTTGTTGCCATATTTATGTTGCAACACAGATCTAAGAAATATCATATCTTGATGTTTCTTCTTTGATCATATTTGACTTAGAGATATATTCCATAAAGCTATAGTTTTGATATTTTGCAAGAATGGAATATCTCTTTTATCTGTTTAAAAGACATGATTTTGCTAATTTGACTTTTTGACTTTGATTTGGATCAATTAAATTCATATCCTAATGGAGAGGATCTATGTGTTCTTAATTTTATGTTTAATCGTACAAATACCAAAATAGATAATATATCGAAGATATCCTTTCAATCTTCCCCTTTTTGGTATTTTCCAAACAAACATAAAATTATCACTGTGTGCTTCCCCTTGGTGTATGCATGAATTTTTAAAAAATATTTTGCACATAAAACATTTAATTACTTAGAGATTAAATCTCTTTCTTGAGATCCTTCAAAATAGTTTGTTAGATTTATCATGGAAAAATAGAAGCACATATAGATCCTTGTATATCAAAGAGATATTAATATTCTAAAATTTTGAAGAATATTGATCATTTAGGGTCCAATTTCTCTTCCCCTTTTGTTTGGTACATGCCAAAAAAAGTATGAAAGTTTTATCTAAAACCATTAACCTTAGAAAACATGGTATTTTGATAATAGGTCTAGTCAAGTACATGTATTTAGATCATGTAGGAATTATATGCATGGTATTGTTGATCTATTTTTGCATGTATTGAAAGAAAACAGTTGATGTAATACTGTTGAGATATAGTCAGTTTAGCACATCAAAAAGAAGAAATGTTTTGAGCATGCACGGTTTGATTTAAAAGATAGGATGTAATTTTTTTTAAGAGCCAATGCTGATTATATCTAATAGTAGTTAATCCCTGTTCAATTTACCAAAGATTTTAGTCAAAACAGTTTTATAAGTATAATTGCATGATGGTGTGATTTAGCCGTCCGTTTGAACTATACTAATATCAATGATCAGTCATTTTAGTTTTAGCAAGTTCATTTCAGTTTGACAGATTGCATGTAACTAAATTGTATTTAAGCCAATTTTATTCTTTTTCAGTCTGTAACGTAACATGATTCATGCAAACGCGGCCTTAGTGATTTACAGTCTAGCATACACAATATTTAATCACAAATTACAAGAATTGTCACTAATACAAATATTCTCTTGGTACAAAGTCTAACACTAATACATACTATTTTGTCCTTTAGACAATTTTTGGCCAATTTCATGTTACAAATTCTAACACTAATACAATCTAAGTCTATTCTAGGTCTGAGTAACAGACTACACAGTTTGGAGATCTAATACATTCTAAGGAAAAATCACATTTCTAAAACAACCAAAAACAATACATATAAATCCACATTATTGATACTCAATAATTTTACACAGTCAATTTCCACAGTTGGATTGGTTTGAGACTGAAACACAATACATTAATCTAGTGTGTGTGTATGTGAAGTAAAAAGAGCAGAAGTTGAGAATATATATACCTTTTTTACCTTGTGGACTTTGACAGGTTGCTTGGGAAGTCAAGTTGTGTCCCTTGTATGCTTCTGAAAAGTTCTTGCTGGCTTCAAAGGACTTAACCTTGCCATTCTTTGCTTCTGGATTTCACTCAGGGATATTTGAGTTTTCCTGCATGTTAATTAGATACAGTACAAGGACCACCCTTTGGTAATCTGTCAGTTTTAAGACAGCAGATTTATATATCAATTTAAATTAATCATGAAAGTTCTGCATAATGGTTAAAAATTGATTTCTGAATTTGTAAATATTTCTGTTAAGTATAAATCAGAAGTTGCTAAGTACCACAGAATACTAGATATGGCAGAGTACAATAAGACTGAATCTGACAAACATTACTGAACCTTATACTAGCAGTTTTATCACAATAAAGAAACATGATAGTATAAACATTTTTCTTGCATAAGATTGATAAAGACATATTTGCAACAAAACAAGCCATGATATATTACCAAAAGTGTTCTCAACAATCAGTGTGGTTCACTGATTATTTAGAACAAAATCCTGAACCTGTTTTAAGCCATTACAAACCAAAGAAGTGCATACAATTCTGAAACCCAAAGATCAACAAAGTTTGAATATGACATAGTAACAGACAATACAGAATCCTTACAAAGTACAAATACATCAGAAAACAGCAAAAGTGGTACATAACAGCAAGTACCAATACAACATCACATATCAGACTTCATCAAACAGCAGAATTAAGCAAACTTAACCAATCACATTTCCATCAACATCACAGATATGAACCAAATCAGGAAAATTATCAATCAGTTGACCTTTAGCACCCACATCAACCTCTTCTAACTCATGAATCATAGCAGTGTTATCATGCATAGGGACTTGAAAGGAAGAGACAATGTCATGATCATTCATGCAAAGAGTTTCTAGAGTAGATGCATCCAAATGCTCTAAATATGCAATCCTATGTTTGCAAGAGGCAGTGAGACTCTCTAATTCTCCTACTTTTTCTTTAATCTCATTATTTTCTTCCTTAATCCTCTTAAGTTCAAGTTTTAATTCATGAAACATGATTTTGACAGACTCAAACTTAGACAGAAACACATCTTCCTCTCTTATGAATTGAGGAATAACTGTGGGAGTTGCCTCTTGAGGCTCACAGTGCATAAGGGGCACCTGTGGCCTTATGTGTTCATTTATAATTTGAGAATCAGCAAGATTAGAAAATGCTTCAGGCATGTTAATGTTGCACAGTGCAAAGAAAGAAGAGATTAGCATACCATAAGGCATATAATCTACAAGATGTGCATTGATCACGTTTAGAAGAATAATATAAGATATACTGAAGTGGATTTTGTTTGTGCATAAAAGATACATGATTTTTATATCAAAGAAATCAAAGTACTTACTTTGATTTGGTTTTGGCATAACATTTGCCCTAATAATTAGAGCAAGATGCTGAAATGTGCCAGTGAAGTGTTTGAAATGAATACCACGATTAACATCACAGAGACCATCAGGAATATCAGATTTACAAAAAGTGCCAAACATTAGTTCAAATTCAGATTTGTTAAAAACAAACAGAGAGAAGATATCCTCACAAGGCAGCTCACATAAATGCAAAGGTAAATGTAGTGTCCTATTAATGCTTTTTTTATCAACATAAATGACCTTTTTGTTGACTGATGTAGTGAAATGCAGTATGCCATCTACCCTTTTTATGATGTTCATATTACAGTAGAACTCTCCCATGAGGTGTGTGCAGTAGTGCTTACCTAAGTTATATATGAGACCATCCCACCTAGCCCTTTTAATTATGAACTCTACTTCACCCTTCATATCAACACAAGTGTCAGGTTGGATATTTTTGACAAGTTCAAGAAACTTTTTGGAGTTTGAAGGGTTTGACAGTTTTGGCGGAAGGGGCTTTGGTGTGTTCATAAAGGTGTTTGTATTTTGTCTCAGGTTGGCCTTTCTGGTGTATACTTTGGATTGCAAAGGTTTAGGAGGTCTAGGATTAGGGGATTTAGGGTTTTGATATTTTCTGCTTTGATAGAAAGGGATGGTATGGTTCTTGTATCCCTTTCTGAATTGTCTTGGAGGGAAATGTCTGTTGTGATAGTGTTTAGGTTGTGAGGTTTGAACAGTTTTGAAGGCTGATGTTTTGTTATGGTGAAACTGATTTTTCTCCATATCTTCAAGAAGATATGAGTTCTCAATCAATGGTCTGGGCTTGGGGTAAAAAGGATTGGCATTTGGGTTTATGTTGCAAGTGAATTGAAGTTTATGCAAATATCTAGTGTGTGTGTGTGTGTGAATGCATCATACAAGATATGCATATATATAACCTTTTAACACAGATGTAAAGAGAAAAGATTTTAAAAATTAAGATCTTTAGAAATTGTTTATTGTTCATGAACAGTGAAATATGAGAGAATGATGTAATGCAGGAAATATACACAGATTCATAAACTATTACAGTAAAGAATAAAGAATGTATTAATTCTTTATCTTTGTGTCTACTTTAGAAAACAGCACAGTACACAAGTACAAATTTTGGAAATTGTGTGACATAAAGTTGATATCATAGCCTACTCTATTACACAGAGACTGTACTTTCAGTGCAGGTGCATTTAAGGATGTGCTTTGTATGAAGTGAGTTTGAAAGAAGAACTGATTTTTTTTTTGCAAATTTTATAAAATCTGTTACATTTATTTTTCAAGAAACTATATTATTAATGAGATGCAACCAAGAGAATGTCATGCATATTAAACACATAACAGGGCATACACAATTAGTTTTCATTTAATTCAAATAGCATTTAAGGCAATACAACACTTAGATCATTTATATCAGATATAACACTTTAAATGCAGTAAGTTAAAAAATAAAATGTCATCTAAATTTTCTAAGTGGCCATTAATCACAGCAGTGATCCAGATACAGGGATGCTCAAGGCTCCCCTGCCAGGTCTTACTGTGAGGGCTGGTGTGTGAGTGAATTATTGATCTTTGTTAATCTGAGATTACACAAACCAGTCTTAATTATACCTTATCTGATTTCTTATAACTGCTCAAGCAAAAGCAAACACAGAATAGTAAACAGTGTTGCACTACAAGTTCACAGATTATATATATAAGCAAACATGAGGCACAGACTCAATACACTTTTCAAATAGATAAGTAGAGATTGGAGTCAATAAGACATTTCTTATCCAGATTCAATGTATTCAGCTTAAGACAGCAATCAGGACAGCTTGCAAATACATTAGGACACACACTTATACAGACTTATTACTTAATTAATATCTCAGTAATCTTAGATCAATTAGGTAGATTTTGAACAGACTAATGCTAAACAGTATGATCAAAGATAATTATAATTATCATGTAAATAGTTCAGTTCAACCAAGTAAATAAGAGGATCAAGTGGTAGCATTTTCAGGGTCCAGTTCACATAGATTTTATCACTAAAAGAAATAACAGACCAGGTTCAAGTTTAATATTGATTATACATTTTGTAGTTGACGGAGAATGAAAGCAAGAGTTTGTTTTTTTTAAAGGAAAGTACTAGTAGTGAACTGTTAAGACAGAACTGTGATTAATCAACCAAGACAGATCTCAGTTGAAGTAAAATTGAAAAGTAATGTATATTAGCTGTGTCAATAAATCAAGTAATATACTTTAATAATACACAGATCACAAGCACATATACTTATAGTTCTGCAAAGATTAATCAGGTAATCAGAGCACAGATACATATGATTATTGTTTTGAAAAGCTCAATCAGATAATTAGATCACAAATATAAATAGTTGTGCTAAAATCTCAATCCAACAACATTCACACCTATGTAACTTCATTATTAGATAAATAAGAATTCACAGAGTTATCAAGGAACTTAAAGTCAAATCAACTAGGACACTGACTCTCTTGGACTTAAATTAATTAGTGTATCAATAATCAATCTGCTATTAGTGAAACTTATACCAAAACTCCATAATTGACCAAGCAAATAGACCTTATTTTAAATAATTTCAAAGAGATTTTTAAACAAACAGTTTCACGGATTTTAAATTCAACCAAGCATGTTCATTAACTGATTAACTTATCAAGCTTACAATTTACACTCATATTTATAATCCAATTAAGCTTCAAATACTGAGAATAATTGTTCTTAAATTAACCAGGTGATTATTATACACGAATTTATCACTTTAAGCAACCATTAAGATACAATCCAGATTAATCAACAAAATTTCTTGACTGAACTTTATAACCAACAAATAATCACCAATCCAACAGATAATCACAAATCCAATAGTCACAAATCCAACAGATAATCACCAATCCAACAGATAATACAAATCCAACATAGTCACAATCTCTACATCAATAATCCAAGCTTTATACTTTTAATTCGATCAAACACAGAGTAGTATTAAATCACACCTTCATCAAAAACATATCACAGAACACTCATATCACAGTTAAGATGCGATTTAATCAAATAATGTTTGATTCAACTTCAGTCAAGTCCCCTTAACCACAAATTCAATCAAATAAGACTGAAATAAAAACATCTCACCTGAGCCTATAGTCTAGCCTGACTAATAGGTCTTACCTGGTTGACTCAGTCGCGGACTGAGTCAACTTCTGATTTATTTTTCTCCGTCGCATGCAGCCGTTCGTAGCTTCTTTTCCGAGAAGATATTGCAACAATCAGTCTTCTCCTGTCATAAAACTTGAAAACACGTTAGGTTTTTATTGAATTAATGATTCAAAACAACAGAAAAGGAGTGTATATACATAAATCAATCGATTTAATGTCTGATTTGATGATTCTCGTTCGATTTATATAGAAATCGTCAATTTTTATCATCTAAATCGAATTGATTTACCAACCCAAACAACAAGTTCATCGAATCAGACTTGTATTTGATGAAAATGTATATATAAGTATAGAATACAAGAATATCTCTGATATTTCATCAGATTTGAGAGAAATATGATCGGAAAAAGGATGTTTAGGGTTTCGAAGGAGAGAAAGATAGAAGTGGCGAGAGGAGAGTAGAGAGTAGGGTTTTAGCCGTGTATACTGTAGAAACAGTGTATTAATATATATTTTTAGGGAATGGACAGCTAAGATTCATTAGGGTTAGGGATGAACGACCAAGATTAGAGGGTGTATATAGAATTTGGGTTTGTGATTAAATGGGTTGGGCCTTTTTATTTTAAAAGGAGTTGGGCTGTTTAAAACTAAATAGGTAAACTTTTTAAAAAAAAAAATTGGGTCGGATTTATCTGAATTGGGCCGGATAAAAACTCCAGAAAATATATTTGAAAAACTATTAATATAGCTGGATTATTATATATTTATTCTTATATAATTTTTCAAAAATTTATATATATATATATATATATATAAATATCACAGAAATATATATACTAAAATAACATATATTTATAGATATATCTGTAGGAAAATATATGAGACTAAATATATATATATATAAGAACAAAATAGAGATATATATATAAATATATATGAATAACTAAAAATAACAATCAGTTTATATAGGATAAACTTCTAAATATTTTGTTATTCCTAGAAGACTAACAATGAGATTTACAGAAGGGGGGTTGAATGTAAATCTCAAAACTTTTTCAAGTTTTGAGCAGTTTATAAAGTTGTGTGTTCAAGAAGAACAAGTGTGTGAATTGCTTTAAGCTAATACAGACAGATATATATTCAAGCACAAATGTAAAGAACACAACAGACCTTAAAAACTTTTCTGGTGGATTTGTTGTTCCACCAGAGATGGTATATTAGAAAATCTGTGTTCAACAATGTTGATCACAGCTGCATCCTAGTACAAACTAGATGAATTTTCTCTCAAGATATTTCTTAACAGCTCTGGAAAAATCTATCTAATTACTAGCTTCTTCTTGGTTCATATATATTACCAAGTGTACAAGTGAAAAACAATATAAAATTACAATAGTAAAATAAGTTCTTCACTTGCTTCTTTTCCTGTTCACTCAAGTACTTTGTTGACTATTGCAACTTTGTAAAAGAAGAACGGCTGCTTTTTCTGTTGATCCTGAAATTCGGCTACCACATCTCAGTTTTCTCTGTCAACCCACGTGCCTCTGCTTGTAGGTACAACTACCACTTATCAACGGCTGATTAGCAGAACATCCGTTGAAGCTTTCATCCGTTGATGACTTCATCCGTTGAAGGATGTTATCCGTTGAAGCTTTCATCCGTTGATGCTCTCATCCGTTGAAGGATGTTATCCGTTGAAGCTTTCATCCGTTGATGCTCTCATCCGTTGAAGGATGTTATCCGTTGAAGCTTTAGAGACATCCGTTGAAGCTTAGCTTCTCATCCGTTGAAGGTCTTTTAAGTCATCCGTTGATACCACTTCATTTATACAAAATTACAAGGCATAAAATATTTACAATTGGCCTTCCTATCTGCATATCATCTAGTAGTCAACATGACTCATAGTTTCTCTCAACTTCTAAGAATTACAATTTTAAATACAGAGACTGAAATATGCTACAATACTAGACTTATTTCTAAGTAAAGCTACACCATCAACGGATAGCCAAAGTGGTCTTATCCGTTGAGGCTACAGACACTAAATTTCTACTTAAGTGTTTTGTTAAACATATCATCAAACTAATGCACATATATTCCTAACAATCTCCCCCTATTTATGTCTATAAGAACTGTAGGCATAAATTCAGGGTTAACTTGATGATAACAAAACACTTAACAAATATTTGAATTGAAACTAAGTAGAAATATAAAAAGTGCTGCAAAAGTGTATGTACTAGGAGGTAATTGAAGATTTACAGTATTTCCAAGGGTGCTCCTCTAGCCTGAGCAAAACATCATTTTCTTCTTTGTTCCCTGGTTTTCTTTCCTAGCCCTTTATCATTTCCCTCAATTTGGAGTTGGAGTTTTCTGAAGAATTCAGCTTCATCTTCATCACTGATATCCAACTTAGATTGCATTTCCTTGAGAGTTTCATTGCTGGCAATCTTGAGTTGGTCTTCAAGTCTGAAAAATCTTCTGACTCCTTTGTCATCTCTAAATTCCATCAACCAATGAGGTGATTTGTGAATTTTAGTTCCCCTTTCTTGTATGAGTAAGGTTCTGGGCAAAGCATTTGGTTCCCTCCAAGTCTTCCTTATGTTGGCAATCTTGTTGAGAATTTCAGTCTTGGCTGTTCTGGTAAAGCCAGAATCCTTTTTGATGGCTGAAAAGACTCTGATCAAGGTAGAGTAGCCTTCATTTAGAATCCTGTGGAGAGGCCATGTTCTTTCCCCAGCTCCTTTATATCTGAACACTAATCTTTCTGGTAACTGTCTGTAGGCAGCTATTCCCCTTACATCCTCCAGCTCATCCAGATAGAGTTCAATGTCTGAAATTTCTTTTATGTCACAGATGTGAACATAATCATCTTTAGAAATGGGTGACTTAGGTTTAGGTTTTTGTTTTTGAGTGAATTTCTTAGAGGTTGTGGGAGGTGTAGATTTTGGTTTTCTTTTCTGTTTCTTTGGTGGTGGAAGAGTGGTTAGAAAGGTAGGCAATGTGATGTTGTCCCAATCAATAGGTTCCTCTTTTGGAATGATTGGTTCACCATGGATATTTATAGAGGGATCAGTAACAAAAGGTTCAGGTATGGAAGGTAGTGGTTTAGATGTAGATTTGGTATCTTCAGGGTTATCTTCACTCCTTCTGTGTGCCTTGGCCTTTCTTCTGTTTCCCTTCTGCCATTCCTCTCTTTCCTCCATATTTTCACCAAATATGCTCCCAAGAACCTCATCTAAGTTAGCAATCTTTTCTTCACCCCTGACTTCAATTCCTTTCATTTCTTCAACTTGGCTTGACTTTAGCTGTTATTCAAGCTTTGCTTGTGCTCTTTTGTCAGCCTTTAATTGCTTGGCTTCTTCTTTCTTAGCTATTGAGAATTTGGGATGTCCTTGCATCACACATATGCTCTTTCCCTCTCTAATGATAATAGCTCTATTTCTCCTTACAGCCTCATCCATGGACTTTTTGAGATAGGCAATACTCCTGCCTAAGATCTTGTTCTCATCATCTTTTGAAGGAGGAAAGTCCACTTCTTTTAAAGGATTCTTTGTTGAGTCCTTATTGGATCTTTCATTGGGCTTGAGGATTATAGCTTGTAGCTCTTTGGAAGAAGCTTCTCCATCCTTAAGACTCCCTACTGGCATGAGCTCCATGTTGATTGGTTCAATCTTTGTGCTAAATTTCACAGATGTTGATTTATTTTGTGTAGAACCAAACACCAATTGCAACCTTTCATCAATTCTCCTCCATTGTTCTTTCATTTGTATTTCAGCTGCTGCTAGCTGAATCAAATCAATTCCATCAGATTTTCCCTTGATTTGAATGATTGGAGAGGTAGTGATGGCAGGAACTAGCACTTTAGATATCTGAATCTTTGTAGAGGGCTCTCCTTCCCCTTCCCTTTTATTCTCCCCCTTTTTGTTATCATCAAGGAGAGGGGTCAAGCCTTGTGCTTTTGCCAGCTGCATTAGGAGATTGGTTTGAGATTGTTGGTTGAGAAGAAGGGTGGCCACAGAATCTTCAATTCCTTGAACTCTGTCTTCCAACTTGGCCAGCCTTTGTTCAGTAACTGATTCCTTTTTCAATCTCGAAACCAAGTCCTGCAAAGTACCATAGGGCATGACTGAATCCAATTTTTCTGAAGTGAAGGATTTCAAGTCAGCAATATCTTTCCTGAGATCATTTAGACTCATATCTTGCTTTACTTTCTGCAACTTCATGAGATGCAGTGAGTCCAGGTGAGCTTGGAGGATAGCCTTGATATTTGCATTTGAAGTGTTCTGAATGGCCTGTTGAATAGTGATGATTTGTTTGACCAGGTGGACATTGAATTCACCTGTTCTATGCTCCTTAGTCAGGGCCCATTCAGGTAGATTAGGAATGGAACTAGGGTCTTCATCTCCCCCTATGTTCATGCTTCCATCAGAAGAAATAGAGTCATCATCATCAGAATTTACTCCAAATTCCTCAGATGGCTCACCAGCTGTAGAAGGCATCCTGTTAATAGCAGCTTTATCCCTTTGAAGAGATTCTGTTGAGTGCACTAGATGTAGTGTCCTCTCTGCCTCCTCATTGCCCTGAGCAGCCAACAGTTGATAGGCTGTCACAGGATGAGTAAAAGTGTCAGCATCCAAGGAAATGTTATCAATTACAGCTTTGTAATGTTGCTGAAATTGTCTTTCCTTTTCAGCATCATCCACAATCATTGACTCATGAGCAATGGCTGGTTCCACCCTTGTATCAACTGTACCTGCTTTTCTCTCTTTTTCTCTATGTTCTTGCATCAGGGGCTCCCCCTGGCTCACACATCTCACTCCCTCACCTTCACCTTCTAAGGTGGTACTCCACTCACTGACTTTTGCCATGCTGGAAGAAATAGCATGCATTTTTGTGCTCTCAATCTCTCCTTTTGCCTGGGAGCAACCCAGCCTCTCACTCAAATTTTCACTCCCTGCCCTCAATCCTAAAAGTGATTGCACAGTATTCATGTCTTCTACACTTGGAATCATTTCAGTTATTTGTGTAGAGACTATCAACGGATGTGGAATATCCGTTGAAGTTGAAACTGTTGTTATCAACGGATAACTGCTGTTAAGCTTATCCGTTGAAGAGCAACCACTTGTCAACGGATGAGTGATATCCATTGAAGAAGGAAAAGAAGATGAAATTGAAAGTGATATAACTGTTGAATCTGTATAGATTGATTTGATATGTGTTGATACAGATCCTTCAATTATATCTGAAAGAATTTGCGGGTGATCCAACAAATCATCTAAAAGATGATGATCACCTGTATTTGAGTGGGGCTTCTCCCTGAGTTGTAAAGAGGGAGAATCAGGAATTGATGGGAATAGCATATCCACATCCAGAGATGGTGAAGAAGTATTTGGTGATTGATGTGTAGTTATTGTGAGAGAATGGGGCTGTGACTCCACATTTATTGGAGTCACATCAAACTGAGTTTGAGAAGGCACAGAGACAGATGGATGTATCTGTGCAGTGTGTGCACCCTGTGTAGAAGATTGGGTTCTAGCCTTCTTTCTTCTAATAAAGGCTTTTGTAGGTGAGTGTTTGGCTTTAGTGTCCCTCCCTCTTTTGTTCTGTGTTCCTGGATGGGAACTCTTTTCAATAGTAACATCCTTTTGGGAGGATGCTACTAGGGATGTGCTAGAGACCTTTTCAACCACCACAGCTTTTTGAGAAACTGGGGCTTGGCTAGCTTGGGAAGCACTCAACTCTCCTTCCTTATCCTGGGGGTTTCTTTGATGTTCACCCCTCCCCTCACCACTCACACCCTGATCACTTCCCTCAGGGTTAATGGTTGTTGTTACAACTGTTGTCTTTTGAGAAACAACAGAGGTGGTTTTCTTTGTCTTGGATTTTGAAAGTTTGGATTTGGTGACCTTGGTAGAAATCTGTTGGGGCATTGACACAGATTTCATGGCCACACTAGAAGATAAAGAAATAGAGGGGTTGGAAGAAGTAGGAGTTGTAGAAGCAATTACCTCACCTACCTGGGGTGCATTCATGATTGGTAAATATACCAATTGCACACTGCTGTTAAGATCCATTCTCTTCAAGTCTGCAAGAACTCTTTTCTCTTGTGCCCAGCACTTGAGTTTATTATTCTCATTGATTATGACTAAACCTTCAGCAACATGGTTAGCCAATAACATAAAGAATCTAGCATAATAGATGTTATTAGGTCTATTAGCTTTGTTACCTAATCTAGTACCTAATTCTAGCATCACATAGTTGCTAAAGTTAAAGTACCTATCAGAAACAAGCATATAGAACATGTTAACAAGAGATGAAGTTATGGCATCAAAATTACTAATTTTCCCAGAGAAAACCTTTATGAAGGCATCCCCAAGAAAACTCCATTCTTTCCTAAGGCCTTTTCGTCTAATACCCCCTAAATTAGCAGAGTTAAGAGAGTAACCTATGGAATCTAACATGCTGGATACATCACTATCAGTGTGTGGTGTCATGGCATTGTTCTCAGGTAATTTAAAACATGCTTGTAAGTCATCACAGTTTATACAGTGATTTTTACCTTTGAGAGTGAAGGAGATAGTCATATCCATGGAGTTGAACTCAGCAGTTGTCCAAATATCCTCAACTACTTCACAGAAAATCGTTGGGGCTTCCAGCATTGCATAGCTAAGTTTACAGTTTTTGATGAAGTCCATCATTTTGTGATAATCTGAGTGGGCTTCATTCTTCTCTACCAGAGCTATGAAATTATTCTTCTCGTAGATGAACCCAGATTGAGACATAATCTTCACGACTGGTGCCATTGTTGTGAGTAGAAATTGCAGAGAATAACTTGAGGGTTTTGCAGAGAGAAAATGGTAAATGCTTGAAATTCTAAGAAAGCGTAAAGTAATAATGAACAATCAGAAGGGCTTATATGCTTTTAAAAAAAAATAAATAAAGGATTAATCAATAAATAGGTGTTGGTGAATTTCAGCCGTTTAAGAATAAACTGTAAGTATTCTAATAACTACCTTTAAAACCAATACATACAGATGTATGTATGGTATCAACGGTTAAGAAAATAGAATCAACGGCTGTGAAACACCTCAAACGTCTGATGTGACATTTCAACGGATAATGTAAATTGTCATCCGTTGAAAGGTACTTCAGCTTTATCCGTTGACGGATAAAAGTTCCAGAGATATACTTGTCTTTCAACGGATAATGAATATCCGTTGATAGAGCAATTTTGACTTTCAACGGATAGGGAACATCCGTTGATGGAATAAACTTTGTTAAAAGTCAAATTTGTTCTAGCAACTAATATATTTCAGGCTCCACATCAAATTGCAAAGAAGACATGAATTTTAAGAGTAATTAAGCATACCTAGCTCACTTACCAATCTTGTGAATGTTGATTCATCAAGTGGCTTGGTAAATATGTCAGCAATTTGTTGTTCACTTGGAACAAAATGTAGTTCTACTGTACCATTCATGACATGCTCCCTGATGAAGTGGTACTTAATATCAATGTGCTTGGTCCTTGAGTGCTGCACAGGATTCTCTGTTATGGCTATGGCACTTGTGTTGTCACAAAAGATAGGTATTCTATCAACATGAAGTCCATAATCAAGGAGTTGATTCCTCATCCATAACATTTGAGAACAGCAACTTCCAGCAGCAATGTATTCAGCCTCAGCTGTAGAAGTAGAGACTGAATTTTGCTTTTTGCTAAACCATGATACAAGCTTGTTTCCCAGGAATTGACAGGAGCCTGTTGTACTTTTCCTGTCTATTTTGCAACCTGCATAGTCTGCATCTGAATAACCAATTAGATCAAAGCCAGATTCTCTAGGATACCAAATTCCTAAATTTGGTGTACCCTTGAGATATCTGAAAATTCTCTTGATAGCAATTAAGTGAGACTCCCTAGGATCAGCTTGAAATCTCGCACACAGACATGTAGCAAACATTATATCTGGTCTGCTAGCAGTTAAATATAAAAGTGAACCAACCATGCCTCTATAACTTGTAATGTCCACAGACCTTTCAGTCTTATTTAATTCAAGTTTGGTGGCAGTGGCCATGGGAGTTTTTGCAGATGAACATTCCATTAAGTCAAACTTCTTTAAAAGATCATGAATATATTTAGTTTGACTAATGAAAATTCCATTACTAACTTGTTTAATTTGTAAACCAAGAAAATAGGTTAGTTCTCCCATTAGGCTCATTTCATAATTACTTTGCATTAGCTTAGCAAACTTCTTACAAAGATTATTATCTTTAGAACCAAATATTATGTCATCTACATAAATTTGAACAAGTATACTAGAGCCATTAACATTTCTAAAGAAGAGAGTTTTATCAACAGTACCTCTAGTGAAGTGATTCTCCAAAAGAAATTTTGATAATGTTTCATACCAGGCTCTAGGTGCTTGCTTCAGTCCATAGAGTGCTTTCAACAGATAATACACATAGTCTGGAAAATTTGGATCTTCAAATCCTGGAGGTTGACTTACATAGACTTCTTCCTCTAATTTCCCATTTAGAAATGCACTCTTGACATCCATTTGATAGACTTTGAAATTGGCATGGGCTGCATAGGCTAGAAAGATTCTGATAGCTTCAAGTCTTGCAACAGGAGCATATGTCTCATCAAAATCTATTCCCTCTTGCTGAGAATAGCCTTTAGCAACCAATCTGGCTTTATTCCTTATGATAATGCCATTTTCATCCATCTTATTTCTGAATACCCATTTTGTATCAATAGGACTCTTGTTCTTTGGTTTGGGTACCAGCTTCCAAACTTGGTTTCTCTCAAATTGGTTTAGCTCTTCCTGCATAGCTAATATCCAATCTGGATCCAATAAGGCTTCTTCCACTTTCTTAGGTTCCTCCTGAGATAGAAAACTACTATACAGACATTCATCTTGAGTAGCTCTTCTTGTTTGCACTTTAGATGATGCATCACCAATGATCAGTTCAAAGGGATGATTCTTGGTCCATTTCCTTTGAGGTGGAAGATGAGCTCTAGATGAGGTGATCTCAGTATTGTCATGATGTGAGATAGAGTTTTGATTAGTTGAAACTCCCCCTGAGTTGTTGGTCCTTTGCAGGGAACTTGGAGTTCCATCAATTAATGATGTAAATTGATTATCAGTTGATGAGCTATGATCAACGGATGTTTCATTAAGTACTTCAACGGATGATGCACAATGTCTTTCAACGGATGCTGAATTTTGTGCATTATCCAGGAGCAAATTTTGTATTCCTTTTGAAGTGTCGTCTCCATCAATCTCTTCTTCACTATCATCACAATATATTTCAATATTGTCAAATTTGAGTCTCTCATAATGTTCCTCATCTGTTAGTCCATCAATCTTTTTATCATCAAACACAACATGCACAGATTCCATAACAATGTTGGTTCTTAGATTGTAGACCCTATAAGATTTTCCAGCTGAATTACCAACAAATATTCCTTCATCAGCCTTTGCATCAAACTTCCCTTTATGGTCAGATTGATTCCTTAGTATAAAACATTTACATCCAAAGACATGAAGAAAGTTTAGAGTTGGTTTTCTTTTCTTGAACAACTGATAAGGAGTCATGCCTTTAGCTTGATTGATCAGAGAAATATTTTGAGTGAAACAGGCACAATTAACAGCTTCAGCCCAAAAATATGTTGGTAACTTTGATTCTTCAAGCATTGTTCTGGCAGCCTCAATTAAAGATCTGTTCTTTCTTTCAACTACCCCATTTTGCTGAGGTGTTCTTGGAGCTGAGAACTCATGCATGATTCCATTTTCTTCACAGAACAGCCTTAATGTCAAATTCTTGAATTCAGTTCCATTGTCACTCCTGATGTTTCTTACTTTTAAGTCAGGATGATTATTGACTTGCCTGATGTGATTGATAATGATTTCACTTGCTTCATCCTTTGATCCAAGAAAACAGACCCATGTGAACTTTGAGAAATCATCTACAATCACTAAACAATATCTTTTTCTTGCTATTGACAATACATTGACTGGTCCAAACAAATCCATATGTAACAGCTGTAATGGTTCATCAATTGTTGTTTCAAGCTTCTTCTGAAATGATGCTTTCCTTTGTTTGCCTTTCTGACAAGCATCACACAGACCATCCCTTGAGAATTCAACAAGAGGAATTCCTCTTACTAAGTCCTTTTTGACTAGATCATTCATTGTCTTGAAATTCAAATGGGATAGCTTCTTGTGCCATAGCCAACTCTCAACTGAACTTGCTTTGCTGAAAAGACAAGTAATAGATTCTGCATCTGTAGAGTTGAAGTCAGCTAAGTACACATTTCCTTTTCTAACTCCAGTTAGAACCACTTTGTTGTCTTTCTTACTAGTGACAACACAGGCTTCAGAATTGAAGGAAACTGTATTCCCTCTATCACATAGTTGACTGATACTCAGTAAGTTGTGCTTGAGACCATCAACTAATGCAACTTCTTCAATGATGACATTCCTTGTTGAAATCAGGCCATATCCCATAGTAAACCCTTTGCTGTCATCTCCAAAGGTTATGCTGGGGCCAGCTCTCTCTTTAAACTCTGTGAGCAGGGAGAAATCTCCAGTCATGTGTCTTGAACAGCCACTGTCCAAGTACCATAGATTTCTTCTATTTTCCTGCACACCACAAAATCAATCAATTTGATTTTGGTACCCAAGTTTCCTTGGGTCCATTCTTGTTAGCCTTTCTCCTAGACTTCATTCCTCCTGCATCTTTAGACTTAGGTGAGTTTGAGTCAACCTTGGTCTTAGATGTGGTTGGTTGAGGTGTAGGGTTAGTCACAACATTATCCAGCACATTTATAGTATTATTAGGCATGGATTGTGCATACATGTTATTCCACATTGGCATATTGTATGGCAATTGAGGCATACTGAATGCAGCAAGATAAGAATTGTTAAAATATGGCATGTTTGCAAAATGTGCATAAGGATTTTGTTGAGACATAACAGGCAGAGCATGTAGAGGTGATACAGACATGTTAGGCATGGAAGAGGGTACAGTTATGGGAGATTTCTTAATAGATTTACAGTTAGCAGATAGATGATTAACACTACTACAATGCACACAGCTTTTTCTAGGAGCATACTTGTCAGGTGTGTAATTGTTATGTTTGTTAACTCCTACCTTCCCATTTCTGTTGGATTTCCTTTTGGATTCCTTTTTATCCTCAACCATCTTGAGCCTATTGTTTAACTGTTCTAAGGTCATGTGCCCTACATTCACCTTTCTGACATCTTTGGATGTGCTTGCTCCTTCTTTGACAAAGTTCTTTGAAGTTGAACCAAACTTTTTGTTGAGTTTCTTTAGATTTTCTCTTTTAGAAACATCTGCCTGTTTTAATTGAGGAACCTTCAACGGATGTTCCTTTTCTTCCTTCAACGGATAACTTTCATCATCCGTTGATTCCACATCCGTTGACAGTCCATCAATTAATTCCAGTTTCTTTTTATTTTTATCCCAGGCAGTTTCACAGAATGATTCAATTCCTTGGACTTTGGCAATTTGAGCACTTACATCCCTAGATGTTTTCCAGGCTTTAATCACCTCTTGCTCTTTCTCTAATTGATTGGAAAGTATTTCTACTTTCTTAATAGATTCAGCTAGTTCATTTTCAACAGATACACAATGCAGCTTAGTCTTTTCTAGGTCAATTAACTTATCTTCTAACACAGCATTTCTATTACTTAAAAACAGATTGTTCTCTTTAATCCTACTATTTTCTTTAGCAAGAGATTTAAGAGATACACGCAAATGATACAGTTCAGTAGACATGTCATTAAAAGCATCATTGCACTCTTCTTTAGTAAGCTGTGTTATATCAGTAGTAATTACCTGGTTGCTTGATGAACTAACTTCATTCTCCTCAGAATCAGCCATGAGAGCCAAGTTAACATATTCCATGTCTTCATCCTCTTCTTCTCCATCAGCTGCCCAGTCTCTTTCTTGAGTAATGAAAGCCCTTTCCTTCTGTTTGAGCAGATCAAAATATTTCTTTTTGTAATCTACTTGTTCAAATTTCTTCTTTTCAGAGGTTGGCTTTCTGCACTCACTTGCAAAGTGTCCACTCATACCACAATTAAAACACTTGAACTTGGATTTGTCCACCATGTTCTTATGGGGTTTAGTGGCTCTAGTGTTTTTCCTGAACTTCATCTTTGCAAATCTCCTGGACAGAAATGCAAGATGCTCATCAATACCATCAGAGTCATCTTGACTGGAGTTGTCTTCATTTTCAGCAACTTGCCCTTTACCCTTGTCTGATTCTGGATTTCTTACACCATCTTTGGAGCTTGATGTAGATCTCACAGTTTCTTTTCTGCATTCTTTCTCATTTTCAGCTACCAATGCAACTGAACCTCCTTTCTTTCTCCCCCTCTCCAATACCTCATCCTGTTCCAACTCTAGTTCATAAGTCTTCAAGATTCCATATAATCTTTCAAGAGTAAAGTCCTTATAATCTTGAGAGTTTCTTAAGGAAACAGTCATGGGTTTCCATTCCTTTGGTAAGGATCTCAAAAATTTAAGATTTGAATCCTTCACCTGGTACACTCTACCATACAGCTTCAGTCCATTCAACAGTTTTTGGAATCTATTGAATGTGTCATTTAAAGATTCATTTTCTTCAAAATGAAAGTGCTCATACTGTTGAATGAGAAGCTGCATTTTGTTCTCTCTTACTTGTTCTGTACCTTCACACAGCAGCTGAACTGTGTCCCAAACCTCTTTGGCAGTTGAACAATTTATCACATTATCAAACATATCCTTGTCAAGACCATTAAACAAAATGTTCATAGCCTTCTTATCCTTGTGGACTTCTTCTGTGTCTTCCATTGTCCATTCTGCTCTGGGTTTTGGAATGGATTGACCAACAGCAATTGTGGCCGTAGCAACTGTGGCTACTTTGTGGGGAATGTGAGGACCATTCTCAATGCAGTTTACATAACCTTCATCTTGGGAGAGTAGATGAAGGTGCATTTTCACCTTCCAGTGGTGATAACTGTCTTTGTCAAGAACTGGGATCTTTACTCCAATATCCTTCTTACTCATCTTTGTTAGATTCCAAGATCTTTAAACTCTTTGTGTGTCAAGAGCCTGCTCTGATACCAATTGTTATTCCTAGAAGACTAACAATGAGATTTACAGAAGGGGGGTTGAATGTAAATCTCAAAACTTTTTCAAGTTTTGAGCAGTTTATAAAGTTGTGTGTTCAAGAAGAACAAGTGTGTGAATTGCTTTAAGCTAATACAGACAGATATATATTCAAGCACAAATGTAAAGAACACAACAGACCTTAAAAACTTTTCTGGTGGATTTGTTGTTCCACCAGAGATGGTATATTAGAAAATCTGTGTTCAACAATGTTGATCACAGCTGCATCCTAGTACAAACTAGATGAATTTTCTCTCAAGATATTTCTTAACAGCTCTGGAAAAATCTATCTAATTACTAGCTTCTTCTTGGTTCATATATATTACCAAGTGTACAAGTGAAAAACAATATAAAATTACAATAGTAAAATAAGTTCTTCACTTGCTTCTTTTCCTGTTCACTCAAGTACTTTGTTGACTATTGCAACTTTGTAAAAGAAGAACGGCTGCTTTTTCTGTTGATCCTGAAATTCGGCTACCACATCTCAGTTTTCTCTGTCAACCCACGTGCCTCTGCTTGTAGGTACAACTACCACTTATCAACGGCTGATTAGCAGAACATCCGTTGAAGCTTTCATCCGTTGATGACTTCATCCGTTGAAGGATGTTATCCGTTGAAGCTTTCATCCGTTGATGCTCTCATCCGTTGAAGGATGTTATCCGTTGAAGCTTTCATCCGTTGATGCTCTCATCCGTTGAAGGATGTTATCCGTTGAAGCTTTAGAGACATCCGTTGAAGCTTAGCTTCTCATCCGTTGAAGGTCTTTTAAGTCATCCGTTGATACCACTTCATTTATACAAAATTACAAGGCATAAAATATTTACAATTGGCCTTCCTATCTGCATATCATCTAGTAGTCAACATGACTCATAGTTTCTCTCAACTTCTAAGAATTACAATTTTAAATACAGAGACTGAAATATGCTACAATACTAGACTTATTTCTAAGTAAAGCTACACCATCAACGGATAGCCAAAGTGGTCTTATCCGTTGAGGCTACAGACACTAAATTTCTACTTAAGTGTTTTGTTAAACATATCATCAAACTAATGCACATATATTCCTAACATATTTATAATCTCATGGAATAATAAATATTCACTCGATTTAAGTTTATTTTTCCGGTTAATCTGGGCTATTTAAGTTATCTTAACCCGATCAATAAATTTCTTTATTGACAGATCTGAGTTTCAGATAAACTTAATAACTTGATCGGGAGAATATCCTTATCTTTGAGATTTCTTTATAATATTCAACTGATCTTTATATAAACTATTATTTCACAGATTCCAACATTCATAAATCCAAGCGGAGTTTAGTGAATCTTTCGGAATTTAATGGTTTTATGAATATGTCAGCGAGATTGATCTCAATATCAATATGAGTTATTTTTATATCGCCTTTATTGACATGATCACGTAAAAAATGATGTCTCACATCTATATGTTTAGATCTAAATTGTAATACGGGATTTTTGCTAAGATCAATAGCACTCGTATTATCACATAAGATTGAGATTACATTAAATTTTATATTATAGTCAGCTAGTGTTTGCTTCATCCACAGTATTTGAGCACAACACTTTGCAGCTGCTATATATTCAGCCTCGGTTGTTGAGATGGATACGGAATTTTGTTTCTTTGAAAACCAAGAAACTAAACATCCACCGAGAAACTGACAAGTACCACCAGTACTTTTCTTGTCGACTAAATGCCCAACAAAGTCTGAATCAGAAAAACATACTAAGTCAAATGGTATTCCTTTTGGATACCAAAGACCAACAACAGTGGTTCCTTTAAGATATCTTAATATCCTTTTTACCGCAGATAAATGAGATTTTTTTGGTGCTACTTGAAACCTAGCACACTTACAAACACTATATTGAATATCGGGACGACTTGCAGTTATATAGAGCAAGCTACCGATCATTCCTCGATATTTCTTTGTGTCTACGGGAACTCCTTTCGGAACTTCCGTTAATTTATCAGATGTAGACATAGGAGTAGAGATGGGTTTGGCATTATCCGTTTCGAAATTTTTCAACATCTCTTTACAATACTTGGATTGATAGATTTGGATGCATTCATCAGATTGCCTTATTTGCAATCCAAAAAAGAAGTTTAATTCTCCCATCATACTCATCTTGAATTCTTTACTCATATTTTCAGAGAATTCTTTACATAGTGCATCATTTGTTGAGCCAAATATGATGTCATCTACGTATATTTGTACGAGCAATATATCATCTTTTTCTTGCCTCGTAAATAAGGTTTTATCGGCCGTTCCCATCTTAAATTTATTGTCTAGTAGGAACTTGCTCAACCTTTCATACCATACTCTTGGGGCTTGTTTTAAGCCATATAGAGCTTTATATAATTTATAGACATAATCGGGATGTGTTGCATCTTCAAACCCGGGAGGTTGTTTTACATATTCTTCCTCTTCCAAAATCCCGTTTAAGAATGCAGATTTCACATCCATTTGATAGACTTTGAAATTTTATGACAAGCATAAGCTAATAGCATTCGAATTGATTCAATTCTTGCTATCGGTGCATATGTTTCATCAAAGTCTATACATTCCATTTGGGTATATCCTTGTGCAACTAATGATGCTTTATTTCGAACTATCGTTCCATTTTTGTCTAATTTATTTTGAAATACCCATTTTGTACCAATTATGGCAGTATCATGAGGCTTAGGAACAACTTCACATACTTTACTACGAGTAAATTGGAGCAATTCATCTTATATAGCAGAAATCCAATCCTCGTCTACTAAAGCCTCTTTTGCGGTCTTAGGTTCTATTTGAGATAGAAAACTAAGATGGTTCACAACGTTTTGAACTTGTGACCACGTTTGAACTCCCTTCTTTAAGTCTCCAAGCACATTATCCAGGGGATAACTTTTTCTAGTGGGAATTGCTTTAGGAAGTTCATCTTTCTTTTCGTCCAATTCTAATGGATTTTTATATACGGGAGTCCCGAGATCCATATTTTTGAATTGTCCAATAACGTTTTCAATATCATCATGTTCAACATTTTCTTGGTCAACAAGATCTTTATATTTCGCTGGTGGTTTACTTTCATCAAAAGCGACATTCATAGATTCTTCCACCACAAGCGATTTGAGGTTAAACACTCAGTAAGCTTTACTAATGTCCGAGTATCCAAGAAATATACCTTCGTTTGATTTAGGATCAAACTTTGTAAGGTACTCTTTTGAATTTAATATGAAGCACTTGCTTCCGAATACTCGAAAGTAGCTTAGTTTCGGAGTTTTTCCAAAATATAACTCGTAAGGAGTCTTTTGTTTTATAGGTCGTAGCAAAACCCGATTAAGAATATGGCAAGCGGTTGACATAGCCTCGGCCCAAAAATATTTAGGTCGATGATATTCATTTAGCATTGTGCTAGCCATTTCTTGGAGTGTTCTATTTTTTCGTTCAACTACTCCGTTGGATTGAGGAGTGTATGGAGCGGAAAAATTATGTGTGATGCCATGTTCATCACAAAAGTTGGTGAAACTCGAATTCTCAAATTCTTTACCATGATCAGTCCTTATATAGACTATGGTTTTATTTTGTTGATTTTGAATCCTTTTACATAAAGATGAGAAGGATTCAAAAGCATCACTTTTGGCTTTGAGAAATTCAGTCCATGTAAATCGTGAATAATCATCCACAACTACCAACGTATATGAGCAACCTCCGAAGCTTTGTATTGGAACCGGACCAATAAGATCCATATGTAGTAGCTCGAGAGGTCTCGAGGTAGATACCATAAACTTTGCTTCGTGAGAAGCTCGAATTTGTTTACCAACTTCGCAAGCTTCACAAGTATGATCTTTATGATAGTTTAGTTTTGGTATACCTCAAACATGGTCTTTAGTTGATATATTCTTTATCAACTTCATGTTGGCATGTCCTAATCTTTGATGCCATAGCCATGGGTCATCATTTATAGTGATTAGGCATACATTCACTTGCTTGCTCATGTCACATGTATAAACATTTTTATTTCTGGGGCAAGTGAGAACCGACTTTCCAAATTTATCTAATATAGAATAATGAGTAGTGTAGAAAATTACCTTGTAATCATTGTCGCATAATTGACTAATGGAGAGAAGATTGTACTTTAACCCGGTGACTAATTGAACATCGAAAATTTTAACTTTCCCATTTCCGATATCTCCGATGCCGACAATGTGTCCTTTATTACTATCACCAAATGTTACGCACCCCGTGGTAACCTTTTTAATGTTGTTCAAAAGTGACTTGTTACCGGTCATATGTCTTGAACATCCACTATCAAGGTACCATATGTCTTGTTTCACGATAATACAAACCTACAACCATGATTAGTTAAATTTATAGGTACCCCTTTGTCTTGAGGGTCTTAGGGTTAGTACATCATATATAACATTTGATTTATGAAGAATCTAGGCATAATATAATTATCATTAGGCATATAAATATTTCTAGATGCATAAGGCCTAGTTTGAGGTTGATAATACCTAGAGCTATTATGAAATCTTGGTGGAGCATGATAAATATTATATCTATTTTTAGCATGGTAAGTAGCATAAGCATTTTTACTAAGAGGTTGTTGCCTTCTAAATGCATTACCATTTACATGATATTGTGTGTTTCTAGTTTGAAACATAGTTGGTTGATGAAACCATTGTTGCCTTTGATTCTTATATTCCATATTTTTGTGAAGCACATGTTTATCATCTTTCTTGTATGATTCCTTGCGAATCCATACATGCTTCCCCTTAATTTCACCATTCTTGAATTTGCAATATTGAATGGTATGTCCCATTTTATTGCAATAAGAACATTTATAAGATGGTGATTTGGATGAAGTCTTTATTGGTGATACAAATCTCCGAGTATTTCCTTTAGGAGGAGAATTCTTATTATATCCCAAACCTTCATGATTATATGAGGTTTTTGTATGCACCATTTGATCCAACATTTTATTGCCTTTTGTAAATCTTTAAATGACTTCTTCAAGATTTTCATTTTCTTTCTTTAAGGCATCAATCTTGTTATTAAGGATTATTTCTTGATCCTTAACTTGAGCTATGAGTTTATAATTTTCTTCTTTTAACCTTAGAGCTTCATCT
Source organism: Apium graveolens (assembly GCF_009905375.1). NCBI lineage: Eukaryota > Viridiplantae > Streptophyta > Magnoliopsida > Apiales > Apiaceae > Apium > Apium graveolens. Next base: position 31,135,568 of record NC_133655.1, on the reverse strand, counting down.
TTAAGCTCATTGGTTTTTAATAGCTCATTTTCTTTATCAAGATTGTCTTTATAAGATGTTTCTTTATTTTGAACATTTGATTCATTTAGAATCTTTAAGTTCAATAGATACATGTGAAGTTTACAAATATTATCATTCAATTGTATCTTCTCACGTTCCATCTCTTCGTCTTTGAGAATTAATGTTATATTCTCCGTTTCAAGATTGAGTATATTTTCTTGAAGTTTATTTACCTCAATCTTGATGAGATGGTTTTGATCTTTTAGAGATGTAATCTCATTCTCCTCTTGGACTTTTGAGTCCATCATCCGAGTATATTCTTTATTTTGAGTATGATGAATTTCCTCAATTTTCATCTTCTCGGACCATAATAAGTGAAATCTTTGTTCAACATCTTTATATTTATTCTTATAACTTACTATAAGTTCAATTAAATCATGCTTATTCATATCTAAAAGAGATAAATTAGATTCATCGAATAAAGATTTAATTGAGATATAGTTAGATGTTACCTCTTGATTTGAAGAGGAGATTTTCGTTGAGGTAGTTTCATCTCCGAGAGCCATTAAGCATAGATTGACCACTTCTTCACTAGCTTCCGGAGCTTCTTCATCTTCACTTAGATCCCAACCATTTTTGGCCATGAGACTTCATCCCTTTGAGAGTTTAGGACATTCTCTTTTATAATGACCGGGTTGTTTACACTCGAAACACACATCTTGTGTTTCTTCCAGAGATGGATCTTTAGGTTTTGAAGGAGTGTAAACAGGATGGTTTGTAGAGGCATTGACATTACTATAGATATTTATATTTTGATTGCCTTTGCCTTTATTGTAGCTCATTGATGGAACACTCTTTGTTGATTATATTATTTTAGGAAGCCTTTTCCATATCTTAGAGCTTTTCTTTGAAACACACGACGAAGTTGTCTCGTGAGTAGAGCAATTTCACTCTCATCGAGATTTTAGAGTTCCTCGTTTAACTCCTCGTCGTATTCATCTTCATCAATTAACATGGCCTTTAGAGCCATATTTTTCTTTTTATCCTCCACTTTTGAAGCAACCTTTTCCGGAACATTATCTTCTTCGTAAGCACGAAGATTTCCGAATAGGTTATCAATCTTATACTCATTTAAGTTGTGCATCTCTTTTATAGTAGTGACTTTAACCTTCCAACTAGGAGGTAGAGATTTGAGCACTCTTCTATTCTTTTAATTTTGAGTATAATTCTTTCCAAGTTGAGATAACTCATCGATAATATGAATAACTATTGTTTCCATATCGATGATATTTTCTCCTTCTTGGAGTTTAAAGTTCTCGTATTCTTGGATCAATGTATCCATCCGAGAATATTTTATATCAGTGGTTCCTTCATAGGTTACCACTAATTTGTTCCACATTTTTTGTGCCGACTTGCAGTTATTTACTCTTTTATATTCTTTTTCTACAAGTGCACTTATGGGAACCATTTCCGCCTTGGCGGCTATATTCATTGTGGCTTCTTCCTCTAAGTTATATTCACTAACCTTCTTTTCGACGATGATGTTATCGATAGTTTTGGTAGGAATGCGAACACCATCTTTGATAGCCATCCAAACTTTGACTCCTTGAGATCTAACATTCATGTGAAACCTCGTTTTCCATGTTGCAAAGTTGGTTCCATCAAATAGAGGCGGTCGTGAGCTAGATAGACCTTCACCACATCCAACGGAATTAATATACGCCATTCCGGATCACTTTTTGTTGTGCCTGTAAATCTGCAAATCACTTAACAAACACGTTAATAAGCACCGCTCTGATACCAATTGTAAGGTCCCGTATGAGGGCTATTTTAAGCTAGAAGGGGGGTTGAATAGCTTAATTACCAATTTAAAAATTGTTATGGTTTTTTAAAATAATTTATTCCTTTTTAAAACTTTACCGAGTGGTTATGCAGTTTATATGTGCGGAAAATAAAGTGCAAGGAAAGAAAATACCACACGGTGATTTTATCCTGGTTCGCGATGGCGCAACCTCTAATAGATTCGCTCACCCCTACTCCAGTCCCCGAGCTCCTCTCCCGGACTCAGGATTTTCGCTTATAATAAACTCGCTCCTTTAGTAGGCGGAAAAGCCTTTACACCCTTACAAGTATTTTTCTTGGTACGTAACACAAGGGTCACCACCTGAAAATAAATGTAATACCGACACAACTTATCTTAGACAATAACTCCCCGCTATTTCTTCAAAGTTTTTGTAGAGCCTTTGTGTGGACTTGGCTTCCTTAGCTTTTGTCGGTCTTGGATCTTAGTGATCCGGTCTTGGGTCTTTCCTCTTCTTCATGGTACGAAGACTACTAACTCCCCGTTAGTACGTCTAGGACTTGGGTCTTAGAACGAGAATCACCTCACGTCACTTTACCTCACTACAGAACTAATAAGACAATCCACGAAACAAACCAAGTATAGAAAAGATGGTTTAAACTAGTATGTTACAATACTAGCCCACAAATAGTATAATATTCAAATAAGAATATTAAAACTAAAATAAGAATACTTGACTTAAGATAATAAATAGTAGTCCAAGTATTTTTATGATTAATCCTTTATAGATTAAATAGATAGGTGGAGTAATATGAGAAGTCTTTTATATTAAGCACTTATAGCTTATGACTTCCTTAGTATTCTTCTTCTTTTGATTATATATTTATAGATCGAAGAATACTTTAATTACAACCTCGGAGTTGTAATTTTACCTTTAAGTATATCAACTTAAGGTTTTAAGGTCTACTTGTATATTGACGATTATAAGGTCAATGTATACTCTTTTAACTTCAAGCACATTTATAAGATTTATGAGTCTTAGCCAAGATCCAAATAAGTTAAGTTCAAGTAATTAGCTTAAGATTGTGCTTTGGAAGTTTGGACGAATAATTACGAGTATTTTATAGATATCGTAGTATAACCCCACGGAACACTGAAAGATGTTAGAAGGGGCTTATACGATATGACTCGTAATTATTTATATACACGATATGTGTTAGCCAAGATCCAATTAAATAACCTGAAATTAATTGGCTAACTCGTGGATTTGATTCGTCCTTAAATTTAACGGATGATTACGAAGTGTTTATAGATCGAGTTATAATCCCCCAGAACACTAAAGATGTTAGAAGGGATTAAAACTATGCTTCGTAATAATTTATGTGCACGAAATGTGTTAGCCAAGATCCAATTAAATAAAGTGCAAGTAATTGGCTAACTCGTGAACTTAATCCGTTTTGATATTTGACAAAATACGAAGTGTTTATAGATCGAGTTATAATCCCCCGGAACACTAGAGATGTTAGAAGGGATTAAAACTTTACTTCGTAATATTTTATGTGCACGAATAACTGTTAGCCAAGGTCCAATAATAAAAATAATTGGCTAACTCATGAACTTGGGTCAAATATAATCTCCCCTTTGGAGATGAAGTACTTTTGTTTATAGATCTTCTTCTTTAGATGATTTATGTGAAGATCAAGTACTTATTCGAATTTCGAGTTCGAATCTTAGTTCTCTTGAGAACTTTGTTTATAAGAGATATTGTATTAGAGATTAATATGAAGTAGAGAAATTAAGTACAAAGCTCAAATAAAAAGTACTCAAATAAGAAGCTAAAAGTTACCACTTTTGAAGAACGGTCGGAGAAGTTCGCCGGAAAAATTTGCCGGAGGTTCGGCCGGATTTTGGCACTTTGGTCGAACTTGGGCAGCCCTTCGGGAAGCCGAGAAGTGGTAGTGGATGAGCTCACTTGGTGGGATAAATCTTGGTTGGGTGAATCTAAGCTTGGGTTTCAAAAACCTTGTATATATGTAAGTATATAGAAGAAAGAGAAGGTTTTTGAGAAGAAGTTTGTGTATAGAATTTGAAAGAGATGAAGAGAGACACTTCTTTAAAAAATCCCAGCAACTTTGTGGCTCTTTAGCTTGAAGAAAATGGGTTGGGGTGGGGGTTTATTTATAGGAGAAGTTGGGTGGATTGAATGGTGGAGATTTTAGGAAAATGGATGGTGGATGGTGTATGTCACTTGGATTGATGACTTGGCAAGTAGGTTGTGTTTCTTTGACATAGCCATATAAGACAAACAACTTCATGGATTCAAAATCTTAGCTGAGATATTTGAATATATATATATATTCCTCTTCTTTTAATTATTGTTTAATTACTTTAATTAAGGATTAAACACCATTAAATATGACCACCTTAAAAATTCCTAAATAAATACCATAAAAAATATGATAAATACTTAAATAATATAAAATAATGTCCTGAAAGTTTTGGTCAACTTTAGTCAATTGTAACTAAGTCAAACATGGTCAATTGTGGGATCAACTGCCTCGATTATTGTGCCCGGACAAAATTTCTCTGAATGCTACGAAATTTTTACCATACTTAGAAAATACCATTTAAATGATCCATATCAAATTTCAAGTCATTATAGAATGTGGAAGTATTTTATTTAAAAATAAAACTGTTCTGTCAGCCTTTCTTCCGAGTGAAAATATCATTGGTCTTGAAATGGAGATGGATCTTTTGACCAAAGTTTTGACTTGGATAAATACTTTAAATATATTTTCTAATAGATAAGATATATTTGGATGATAGGAAATGTGTTTTAGTATTTTTGAATAATTTTCTCCGAGAAATGCTGATTTTAGGAACTGAGAGAAAATTACTGTAAGTATACAGAAGTAAGTTGCAGAACTGGATATTAATATTCCAAAACATGAATATTAATAATATTTGAATAAAAACTCTTTTGATATATGTAGAGATATATTTTGGAGCGAAGAGTTAAATATTTTTTGATATAACACGAGACCTCTAAAGAATATTTCCGATATATTCCTTATTCGAGCTTGTTGTCATATTCTTGTTGCAACATAGATCTAAGAAATATCATATCTTGATGTTTCTTCTTTGATCATATTTTTTTAGAGATATATTCCATAAAGATATAGTTTTGATATTTTGTAAGAATGGAATATCTCTTTTATCTGTTTAAAAGACATGATTTTGTTAGTTTGACTTTTTGACTTTGATTTGGATCAATTAAATTCATGTCCTAATGGAGAGGATCTATGTGTTCTTAATTTTATGTTTAATCATACAAATACCAAAATAAATAATATATCGAAGATATCCTTTCATTCTCCTGTCAAGAGAGTACTTGTAGACAATGGAGCTTCTGTAGATATTCTATTTCATGACATGTTCGTGAGGATGGGATACAATGACTCCCAAATGACCCTTTTGGACGCACCCATTTATGGTTTCAACGGAGTGGAGCGCCAAGTAGAAGGAGCAATTCAAATTACCGTGACTATTAGGAAAGAGCCAAGAGAGGCCACATAGATGCTGAACTTTCAGGTTATCGAGGCAGCCTCTATGTACAAAGCAATCATGGAAATGATGGAAATTCATGCGTTTAAGATCGTGCCCTCGACCTACCACACCGTGCTCAAGTTCCCCACCAGAAAAGATGTTGAAGAAGAAAGAGGAGATTAGAAAATGGCCCGAAGTTGCTATGTTGCAGTACTTAGGCCCGATGGAACTGGGGGGAGGTACTCCCCATTGAAGACATGGATGTCCGTAAGAATGAAGAGCATCGATGGAAGCCTACCCGAGGACATGGTCCCAATTCCCCGAGACCCATTAGACCCGGATAAGGTAACATACATCAGAGCATCTCTGGAAGAGTCCCTGAAGTGCCGAGTGATCAAGTTCTTGTAAGAGAGTGGTGATATGTTTGCTTGGATAACAGTTGACATGCATGGAATTGATCCAAACCTTTTAAGTCATAAGTTGAACATCGATTCACCTCGAAAAGTTGTCAAGTAGAAGAAGAGATCCTATGCAGGAGCCACATATCAAACATTAGTGAATAGGATATTCTCCCATCTAATTAAAAAAACCATGAAGTTCTATGTCGATGACATGTTAGTCAAATCCTAGCCAAGGCCGATCACATTGATCATCTCAAAAAGGCATTTGAAGTGTTGAGCAACTATGAAATGTGCTAAATGCCGCCAAGTGTACCATTGATGTTGGGTCTGGAACTTTTTTGATCACATGGTCTTGAAGAGAGGAATCGAGGAAAATCCTGAAAAGATTAAGGCCATCCTCGACATGAAGCCACCACACTCCATAAGGGATGTTCGAAAACCGACGGGGAAAATTGTGGCTTTGAAAAGATTCATCTCCAAGCTAGGAGACAAATGGCTGCCCTTTTTTCAAAGCCTTGAAGAAAGTGAAGAACTTTAAGTGGACAGCTGAGAGCCAAGAGACCTTTAGACATCTAAAGTAATACATGAATGAATCCTAATTGTTGGTCAAACCGAGTCTAGATGACATCCTTTACTTGTATATTGCGGTTTCTGAGCAAGCAGTGAATGACGTCTTAGTAAAGGAAGAACAAAATATTCAAAGCCAATTTACTATATGAGCAAGGTGCTCCACGAAACTGAGATAAATTACTACACTAGTGCAAAGTTTGCACTTTCCCTGATTAAAAGAAGTTGCAACCCTCCTTCCAGGCACACAAAATCAAAGTTCTGACGGACCAACCGTTGAGGAACATCCTTCACAGCCGAAAGCCAATGGAAGGCTCATCAAGTAGGAAACTTAGTTAGGTGAATTTAATATTAAGAACAAGCCTCGATCATCCATCAAGGTTCAGGAAATAACAGACTTCATGGTCGAATGCACCAATAATGACCAAGAAGTCGGGGGGCAAGCGTCAGTAACCCCAGGAGAAAAGAAAGAGAGTGAAGTTAAGGACTGGACTCTGAAAGAGTACTGGGCTCTCTTTTTTGACGGAGTATCCAAAACAAAGTCAAAGTGGTGCAGGATTAGTCTTGCAAATCCCCGAAGGGTTCATCATCGAGTATGCTTTGAAGTTGTACTTCCCAACAATAAATAACGAAGCAGAATATGAAGCTTTGATAGCCGACTTAGGCTAGCTAGAGTCGTGAGGGCCAAGACTATTAGAGTCTGTGGAGACTTGAGACTTGTAATTACTCAAATCAATGGGGAGTTTAAGGCTAAAGATGATATAATGGCCAGGTACCTGAGAGTCGTGAAGGGAATACTGACTCAATTTGATGAATGATATGCAAAACATATTTTGAGAGAGAACACTATGGGGATGCCCTATCTAAGTTTGCCTCATTTGAGATTGAGAACTATCCGAGAAGTATTTACTTCCAAGTCCCGAGGACCCCTACCATATACGTTGTAAACTTGATAGCACCATTTGAAATAACAAACTGTTGGATCAATCCTATCAAGGCTCACATTGAGAACGGATGGCTCCCCGATGATGCCCAGGAGGCATGCAAGTTGTCGGTGAGAGCTATGAGATACTCTTTGATCAAAAACCTTCTGTATAAAAGGTTGATCGTTATTCCCTACTTAAAGTGTTTGAAACCTCTTGAGGCAGAGGATGCACTTAAGAAAGCCCATGGAGGGATTTGTGGACAGCACTTGGGGGGAAAGGTCCTCGCGCACAAGATAACCCGATTGGGATTCTACTGGCCAACAATCTTGGATGATGCAAAATCCTATATAAAAAAGTGTGAGATTCCAGAGGCACGCTCCTATAGTTCGACAGCCCCCAAAGAGGCTTACGTCTATCATCTCACCTATCCTTTTTGCTATGTGAGGAATGGATATACTTGGTCTTTTCCTTATCATATCAAGACAAAGGAAGTTCATTGTGGTAGCCATAAACTACTTCACGAAGTGGATTGAGGATAAGGCACTAGCCAAAATAACCACCAAAAAAATCTCCCAATTCTTCTGGGAAAACATGATATACCGATTTAGCATCCCATGCATCCTTATCACGAATAATGTGCGACGGTTTGAAAATGAAGAGTTCAAGGAATATTATAATGACAACAACATAGAACTTCGCTTCACCTGAATTGACCATCCACTGGCAAATGGGCAAGCAGAAGTTGATAATCGAATTATCCTTGATAGACTTAAGAAAATAATCGAACCCTCAAGGAACACGTTGGTGGGCGAGTTGTTACCTATCTTATGGGCTTATAAAACTACCTTTACGGTCACAACCGAAGCAACCTCATTCATGCTGACTTATGGAGCCAAGGTAGTGGTGTCGCTAGAAATTATACATTCATAAGCAAGAGTTGAAGCTTACGAGCCAGAGACTAACAAAGAAGGCATGCGGCTAGCCATCGACCTAATTGATAAGGTCATGGATGAAGCTAATACCCGTAATGCAGAGCGTCAACTAAGAGCCTTCCTATATTACAATAGAAGGCTTAAAGAAAGTTTCTTTTAGCAATGAGACTTAGTCTTGAGGAAGGTTGAGGCATCCGGGATTGAAAAGAAAGGAAAGCTAGCCCCTAAGGTCCATTTTGACTCAAAAGCATTCTGGGACAAAAATCCAACAAGTTGGAAACCATGAATGGTGAGAAAATGCCAAAGCATTTCTATGTCACAAACTTGAAGGTTTATTATGTATGATAGAAAAGAAAATATTTGGCAATCTGTATGATAGAAAAGCAAATATGTGGCAAGCACGGAAAATGTGCCAAGTATGGAAATAGAACGCAAGGAAATGAAAATAAAAGTTGTTGAAGGCCTGAAGAAGCCAAGTTTTGTCCAATTACAGTTAATTAAACTCGAGTTATGATTATGTACCAGAATATCTAGTACCGGAAGAGTTCAAGAGACATAAGTTAAGTTTAATACATGCGAATAAAAGGCTTGTAGCCCCAAAGATGCCTTGACTTTTTTGGGCTTGCAAAATACAAAGCCCTGAAGCATGAATGTATCTAATAAGTAGAAATAATGTCGATGAAACCATTTTCTATTCTATATAAAGGTTGAACCCATTTATGTATGAGCGAGCATCTAATGAGTGCAAGTCTTGAAGGACCCACTGCCATATATAAAAGATAACTATATAAAGATAGAAGATCCCGAAGGATCATAAGTTGAGTCCCGAAGGACAATTAGGATGCACAATAAAAATGTTCAAAGTCCATAAAAGGATCGAAAGCAGATAAGAGTAGAATAAAGAGCCACAACGGGCAGATGAAGCCATGAAAGGCCACGATGATCACTCATCAGAAGACCTTATAGCCTTGATATATCCTTGTGCAAGAAAAAGGCACGTACAAACTCAAATTATAAGTTGATAACACAGATATATATAAAATACAAGGATTTTAAGGCTGGAAGCCCAACAACGCCCATGAAGCACCATTCATAGTCGTTGTTATAATACTGTCTCCTAGGCGAGGGTAACCTACACCTAGGATTTATGACCGAATGAAGGGACCCTTTTCTTATTAAAAGAAAAATGGGAAAATAAAATAAAATAGGCTTGAAGCTCAACCAATGCCCAAGAGGCAGAATTTCTCCACTCCTTCAATAATATGCCTCTGAGGCGGGGGTAACCTACGCCTAGAAAGGCTTTAGCTGTGAAGGCCTTCCATCAATGCTCGGGAAACGAGGTTCTTAGGCGTGTTTTCCTAAAGCCTACTAGGCAGGAGTAAACCACGCCTGGGAAGGCTTCATCCTTATGACGCCCTCTAAACCCGGGCCAGAAGTTTGGGGTTCACAACGCACACACACACCAAATATATAAACCTGTTTATAAAAATAATATGTGCAATGACCCTAGTTACCATAGCCACAGATTGCAACAGGTTAAAGTATGCATACAACCCACAACATTATTTATATTACAAACGTACCAAATCCCAACTAGTTCAACTTACAACTGGAAATAAAACATTCTTACAAACTTTCAAACTCAAACTCAGACAAAAGTCTTCTGCTAGCTTTTTTCGTTTCAACCTAGAAACCTAGTTCGCACACTTGTATGGGGATCCTCGCTACCAACAGTTTCCTTTTTAACTGGAAAAGAACATAAACAGGGTCGCAAAAGTGAGCTAACTAGCTCAGCAGGTCATAATGACAACACTGAGATTAAACAATGATCAATTAAAATGATATAAGGAATCAAGTTTCTTGATAAGTAATGATTAAAACTGGATATTCACTTTTAATTTAAAAACCAAGGTTAGGATGCTGATCAGTCACGCACTTACCCCGAGCAATGCACACAAATCTGCTCTATATACTGGATCCAAGGCACACATTGACCTAATATGACCACGAACCTAGTCTGAACACGAATCTGGTCCACATTTAAAAACAATCAAATTCTATAATAATAATATGATAAACAATGTACATCAATAAGCTCAATCATGAACAACATTCATCTCAGAGCATATGTTTATTCATAACACCATGAAGGTATAACAAGGTAAGTATGAAGATTGGATTCCAACCAGGGAAAGAATCAGAAAGTAGAAGACCAGAGGTTTATTGGTTACAAGGATTAGTTTTCTGTTGTACAAGGTATGAAGGTTCATATGTTAAGCAATTCTATTTCAGTGATCTGTGTATGGTATATATGTATTTGTGGAGTAGTATCGGATGTATATGGTTCGAATCTAGGAATTCAACAATCAATGGCTTACAGAGAATAAGGCTTACGGCTCAAAGATTAATAAAAAGAATCAGGGTTTAGGATTAAGTACTTCGGAGCACTTGAAATATAAGACATAACTATTTTAAATATATATCAAGAAAGTTCAAGAATTACTTTCCTTATTTCAATCCGCTTTCACTTCACTTGCACTCGTTTATTGATCCTTACTCACTGACTACTTGCTTTCCTTTCCATGCCTCACTTTCTCTGTTAGGCATCACATATATTTATCAATACATATTCCCAGATTATTCTATTCATTACAAGCTTCCATCTACCTTTCGTTTCACCCAAATCCGACATACGGATTGAAAGTTACGATAAAAATCGACAAACAACAAACACATAAGCATATTATTCATCAATCAGATCACATATGGCACATAGCACGTAAGATATTCGATAAAAATATTTTTTCAAAGAAGACTCGGGGTTAAAATGATTTTCCTAATATTTAATACGATTTTTTGGACATTTTTCGGAATTGAAATGGGTCAACGAATCATTTTATAAATAATTACAAGGCTCGAATACCCGAATCTGACTTCAAAATCATTTAATAATAATTATCGAGCCATGAAAATAATTTAGAATAATATTTTAAAGCTCAAAACTATTTTTTGGAATTTTTAAATCAAAAAAATAATTAAATCTAATGTTGTAAAAGACATGCATGTACTTTAACAAGACTAAGACATCTTGTCAACCCTAAGTAAGTTGTATTGTTATCTTAATTTGTATTTTGTACTTGTAACACTTAAAGTCTGTAAAAATACAAAGGAGCGGACTGGGGTCTTTTTCCTGAAATAGTATCAAGCCTAAGGATTTTATCTGGAAGAAGATCAAAAAGATCATGCCTTAGAAGAATTTTGAAGAAGCTTGGAGCTGAATAAATCTGTTTGGAAAAAAATACTATAAGTCAAGATCTCTACAAGTTACAGATTTAATGTTATAGAGAAGTCATTCGAGAACTCCAGAATGGCTTATCGAGAAGTCAGGAAAGCTATTAGAGAACTCAGAAAGATATCGACAAGCCAAATTGAAGATACGAAGATTGGAGATATCAACAAGTCATTTCTTCACTAGAGAACTCAGAGTTATTGACAAGTCTACATTCATTAGAGAACTATGAGTTATTGATAAATCAAGTTCCACTAGAGAACTCAGAGATATCGATAAGTCAAAATTCACTAGAGAACTCAGAGATATCGACAAGTCAAAATTTACTAGAGGACTCTGAGATTTCGACAAGTTAATTTGACTAGAGAACTCTGAGAAATCGACAAGTCAAGAAGCCACTAGAGAACTAAGAGTTATCGATAAGTCAAAGTGAAGATGTGAAGACTAGAGATCTCGACAAGCCAAAGTTCTCTTATAAAGAACTGAAGACCTCTACAAGCCAAACTAAATATAGAGTACTAGAGATCTCGATAAGCCAATATACTTATTGAGATGTCAAGTGTTCTATATACCTAAACTGGAGATCTCGATGTACAATCTCAAAGTACAAGGTTGCAGATCAGTTCAATATCCAAGATAAACGATCAACAAATAATCCAATAGCTGGATTGATAAGTCTACAGAACACAGCTTGAAGAATGTGCAAGATCAATGGCAAAGATTAACTGACAGAGGAATATTAAAGTAAACACGGGATGGTAAAGATATGCTAAGCCATAAATGGAAGATCTGCTTTTCTATAAATAGAAATGACAAGTGAAAGTTTAGAAAAGCTAATAGCATGTCTTATTACACACTGTGTAAACCAGCAGTTAACTGAGTTATAAAGTTAACACTGGTCCTTAGTCAGTTGTAACAATTTAGATAAAATTTCTTGTAACATTCTCAAGGAGAAGCTAAGCTCTTTATCAACAAAGAGCCTAGAAATTTTTTGGCAAAACAGTCTTAATTTTAATATCAAATTAAGTGAGTTTTAAAGATCTGTGTTCTTTTTTTAATGCAAGTTTAATTTCTGCATGAACACATTTCACTACAAGAATTAATTTACTTTGTTCAACCATAAACATTCAAGAAAAGCTCAAAAACAGAAAACACATTCATCCCCCCCCTCTATGTGTTATTCATTTCCTAACAAGTGGTATCAAAGAAAAATCGGAAAGTAAACAGATTTAAGATCTTGGAAGAATGAATACACAGAAAATCAGTAGCATCAAAATTCCTACCTTTGACAAAGCTAACTATACTCTTTGGAAAAAGAAAATGATGATGTTCATCAAGATGGCCAATCCACTCTACATTCAGATCCTCAAGAAGGGACCCTTCATTTCTATGGTTAGAGTTGAGGAATCTATAGATGGAGACATGGTTATCCCAGCTCATTTTGCTCCAAAAGATCCTTCTGAGTATTCTGACCCTGAAAAGGAGAAAGTCTCCCTGGATAGTAGCTTGCAATTAATATTCATTGAGTCACTTGACAATGTGATGTACAACAACATTGTCAACTGCGATACTACCAAGCAAATATGGGAAAAGATAGAGATACTCTGTGAAGGAACTGAAGAAGTTTAGTCAAACCAAAGAAGAATACTGATTTCACAATATGACGGTTTTATGAAAAAGCCAAAAGAAAGTATTACTGATGTGTTTGAAAGGTTTAACAAGCTGATAAAGGACTTGCAGCTTCATGACAAATATTATGAAGCTGAAGAAGTGAAATTGAAGTTCTTGCTTACTCTCCCTGATCATTTGGAACAGAAAATCTTAGCAATCAGTGAAGGGAGAGACTTGAGCAGAATAACTCTGGAAGTTCTATATGGAACTCTCAAAACATATGAACTAGAGATGATTCAAAGGCAATAATTGAGATTTGGTCAGGGACATGTTGCGGATGGTTCAAGTGCTTTAATTGTAAATGAAAGCCAAACATCTAATGATGAACCAAAATCATAGACTCCAGTTGCCTCAACAAGTGAGAAAAGAACAAATGATTCACAGGAGCAAGTCATTCTGGAATTGGAAATGGATGAGTTATATACTCTTGAAGAACTGGATGAGCTAGATCAGTCAATGGCCTATTTAGCTAGGAAATTCTCTAATATTAGAGTACAGAAGCCAAGATACTTTAAGAATAAAGGACAGTCCTTCAACAAAGACAACAGCTGGAAGGAAAAAGGGAAGTACAATTCTGATAGCAAGAATGGCTACAAAACTGGATCTGTTGATAGATCTAATGTAAGATGCTTCAATTGTGATGAACAAGGCCACTTTGCTACAGAATGCAGGAAACCCAAGAAAGCAAAGAAAGACAAGGCTTATCTTGAACTTGAAGCAAAGTACGAAGCTCTTCTAAGGAAACAGCAAATTAAAGCTTATATTGCAGAGGGTAAAAGTTGGGATGACTCTGAAAATGATGAAGATGAAGAATTTGGTAATTATGCACTCATGGCCCTGGAGCAACGAGAATCATCATTATCTAAATCACAGACACCAACTCTTACCACTATTAATTTAAATATGAATCAATACAAGGAAACTGTTGAAAAGATGAGCACATAAATGTTTCACATTCACATAAGCATGGTTGCTGCTAATGAAGAAGTTAAAAGATTAACAAAGATAAATGAGAAGCTTGAAAGTGAGAAGCAAGAAACTGAATTATTGTTGGTGGAGCTTGAAGCTTTAAAACAAGAAAATGCTTATCTAAAGAACAAGCTCAAGTGTGCAAATGAAATTAAAGCAGTGCTCGGGGAGAAGCTGGAAAAGAATGAAGTGAAGATAAAATCTTTCAGGAATGCATCTGAACTGGTCGGACAGTATCATGAGAAGAATAAGCCATGTGCAAATATTGCTATTGGCCTTGACTATGATGCCATGAATGACAAAATGAAGACGGTATGTGACAAATGGAAAGCAAAGAAAACTGAGAATGCTCCAACCTTTTTTAAAGAGGTTAATGTACCTATATTCAAAACATGTGAAGCCAACTTCAGTGAAAAAGAATTGATTATCAAGCAAGAAATTGCTGATGAAGATAAAAAGAAGAAAACTGAAGAATCAGTTCAGTCTTCCAATACTAAAGAGAATCTCATGAACAAACAAAGTCCCAAGACTCCTGTTAAAGAAACCAAAACTGAAGATGCAAGAAAGAAAAGGAGAAATAGAAATGGGAAAATAGGGATAAACAAAAGCAATAATTTTGCTTACGTTGCAAATGCTCATAGAAAGAAGTGTAAAAAATGTGGCTCTACAAATCATCTAACTCACCTTTGTAAAAAGGTTGTTAGCAAGCCAACTGAAGGAACTTGTAAATACAATGAAGCAAATTCAAATGATCCTTATTCATTCTGTGACAAGTTTGATTGCATTCCTTGCAACTTGAAACTAATGAAGAGTTGCTACAAACTGAGAGTGGACCTTAAAAAACAAGAAATGAGTCCACATCAGAAGGAAAATGTGCACAACAGTCACTGAATTCTATCTCTTCTAAAATAACTCATTCTACTTCTGCTGAACAAGTTACTAAGAAGAAACTACCCAACACTACTTGGGTTTCCAAACACACTTAAGACTCATTGTGTGCAGGGCATAGTGTAGAAAGTCATCTGGATCATAGACAGTAGATGTTCCAGGCATATGACAGGTGATAAGGCCCTGATATCACAGTTTGAGGAGAAAGATGGCCCTTTGGTGATCTTTGGAGACAACAGCAAGTGATTCACAATGGGATATGGCAAGATTATTTCTGAAAATGTTGTCATTGATGATGTAGCACTGGTAGCTAGTCTTGAAGTAAATCTTCTCAGTTAGAAAATTTGCAGATAATGGCCTTAAGTCTTACTCAACAAAGAAGAATGCACTAATTATCAGCAGGAAAACTGGTGAAGTTGCTCTGAAAGGAGCAAGGAAAGGAAGCTTGTTTGTTGAAGATTTTGACTCAATAAATAAGAATGGTGTTTGTTGCTTCTATACCAAGGTATCAGAAGAAATAAACAAGCTCTGGCATAAAAATCTGTCTCACTTGATTTTAAAGGAAATTAACACCTTTTCAAAAAGGAGTTGGTAAGAGACATGCCTAAGATGGAGCTTGCTCAAGTGGAAGTTTGCGAAGTCTGTCAGAATAAGAAAATGAAGAAACTACTCAACAAGAGAATTATGAAAATGGAAGCTCATGTCATACACCTGAGTTTAATTGCACAACCTCAGGGGGAGAAAGAGAATCTTCAGATACTAGAAGGAAGCTCAACTTGGGATTATGGTATCCCAAGGGAATCAGTTTTGAAGCTACTGGTTACATAAATACAGATTTTGCTGGATAAAGGGTTGACAGTAAGAGTACCAGTGAAAGCTGTAAATTTTTCTTATCTTGTTATAGCTAGAGCTCATTTTCGTACCAACATAAAAATAATTAGCTGACATTTTTACTAAACCTTTGGATGAAGCAACTTTCATTAGACCTGTAGGTGAAATTGGAATGCTTAATTCTTCATCCTAAGGCAAGAACTCAGCTAATGTTTTACAGCAGATTAATCTCCAGTAAATCAATTATAATTTGATTTTATTGGAAGTTAACTGAAATATGAATTATAAATATTTCAGAAATCTCTGCATATTTGTATTTCAAATTCAAATTCAACTTGGAATTTTTCAAATTCTAAGTAAACTGCCCAGTTGTTAATTTACATTCTTAATATGTAAAATTAACACAAGGCAGAATTACATAAACTAAAAGTATATAGAGAACTAAGTTCTCGATAAGTATAAATTGACTTCTCGACAAGTCATTATAGGATTTCTCAAGTGAGTCCTCGAGAAGTCAATCTAAGTTCTCGATAAGTATAAATTGACTTCTCGACAAGTCATTATAGGAATTCTCGAGTGAGTCCTCGATAAGTCAATTTATTGACTTCTCGAGTGACTTCTCGATAGGCTTAAAAATGACTTATCGATAAGTCCTTGTAGAGTTCTCTAGTAGTGTTTATTCACAGAGTTCTCTACAAGTATAATTTTTGACTTATCAATAACTTAGAACTGAGATAATTTAAATTAATAAATTATTTCGGTAAAATACTTACAAAAATTTTATTCTAATTTTATTTTGAATTTATTCAAATAAAAGTTAGAATTAGTTCAGTCCACTTCTTGGACAAACTGGGTATTTATTTGACATCTTGATAAGTCAAGTTTGAGTTCTCTAAAAGAGTAATTTAAAATGACTTCTCGATATGTACTTTATTTCTCAAAATGACTTCTCAATAGACTAACTCCAAATGTCTATTTTTTAGTTCTCGACAAGTCATCTACTTTTACTATAAATACCCAGACTTCTCGATACATACACTAACTGTAACGCCCCCAGATCCAGGGTCAGGAATCTGGGCAGTCACGCCATCCTTCACTCAAATGTAACCTTTATTGATTCAATAATCCAACATACCCCAATCTCACGCACATACACATAAGTTATAGCCTTAGAAATGATGTACAAGATGTAATCTTCTTTTATTACACTCAAATGTACTTTACAGGATCTTAAGCAATTATTCGTAACCTCTACATGAAGTTACAATAATTACTACTAATTTTTATATCTATCTGGATACTCTGGTCTACTTGAGACAAAGCTGTCAGGGATTCTCCTCATGACTGCAAGTGACTAAGTCCCACACCGGCATACTGGTTATCTGTTGTGTTGTGATATTTAAAAGAAAGCAAGAGTGAGCAATAATGTTCAGCCATAATAATGTACAGTATGAAAAGACTGTATGAGAAATTTAAGTATAATTCCATCTATGATAAATATGTTTATTCAAAAATAGTTTTCCTCGGTGACACACACCTTCTTTCGAAAATAATTCTTTTGTGGACTTATTTTCCTGCGAATACCTTAATGGTAAACCTAGCTCCTAGGCTTGGGTTACGGTATTGCATCACAATTTCAATTGGAAGAATAAGATATTCACTGGAGCCACCGCATACGATTATCAGTCGTACTAAGAAAATAGTAACCTTTTCTACTAGTAGAAGGACGACACCTTCGTATCCCGATTATCACCCTTGCCTTATTCGGGTTTCATATGCTTCCCCATTCAGCCCGGATATATTTTGCATACTTCGTATGTCCTTCAGTACACATGGTACATTCTCATACGGAAAATAAATATGGCAGTCTCCCCAGTCCACGAAGTACTGGATCTCTACCCCTTGTCCTTTTATGAATCCTATCATAAACTTGGAATTATCGAACTATATCGAAGTTCCCCAAGCGTTTTGCTTGTTGATAGGCACAACTTTACCTTATATATATATATATATATATACTTCCGAAAGTTTTCGGAGGAAGTACTAAAGATGTGAGTTGACCGTTTTCAACAGATAAGTAAATAAGGAGGAGTTTCTTTCAAAACTATATTCAAAATATTTAAAATAAGTCAAGATAATATTCTCCGACGATTTGAAATTATTCGAATGATTTTCCGAAAATCAGAAAGTATTTTAGATCAGGTTTTATGATTTTTAAATCATAAATAAATCCTTTAATAAATAATTAAATATTAAATAGTAATCGTTAAATAATTAAACCTCGAATAGTTATAATTTTAAAAGAATATTGAAATAATATTCCTCAACTTTTATGTTTAAGTAGTTAAAGTAATCTTTAATAGATATAAGTAATCGAGTTTAAAACAAATAATTATTGGAGTATACTTCTCCTATTTAAAATGAATATCCGAAATAATATTCATTGTTCGAGTGATTAAATATAGTTGAGGTAATACGATCTTTGTAAATCGTTTAAAATAAATTCGAGGTATTTAATACTTCGCAAGTGGACATCGAGTCTCTTGGAATTAAATAAATAAGGACTTTCGATCGTCCAAAACATCACCGGGATGATTCCCGGGTATTTACTATAATATACATACCGACCGACTCTCGGTCTATAATATACATGTCACACTACTCTCTAGCGTTAACATTTTTCAAATATAACAACTCCGGAATACTTCTGGGTTTTTATAAACTTATACCGACCAATCCTCGGTCTAAATATATCGTTTCAAATCCGGTACTTTTATTATACCAAAATCATCATATCTTATGTTTCAATAAATAACAATTTATAAATCACCGTAAAATATTTATCATGCATATATAATAGTATTTAAAAGCAATCACAACACAACAGTTCTAAAAAGGTAGGATTTGAAAATTGCCTGGAGTCCAAGACACGGATCCCGACTTCCTCCCATTCCGAGTTTTCTAATCAACAAACATCATAATCTTAATTAGTATTCCTACTCTCATCACCAACTTATTTTTCTAATAAGTTCAATACTTCATAACTTTCATTATTCGACCGACTCGAAATAAGTATCCCTCCTTGGTCGAAACGGACGGTCAAAGTGGTCTTTTATATTTGACTTTACTGAATATTACTATTACGTGACTCGCACTCTATCATTTTTAATAAATTGTAAAATTAATATTTTAATACGAAACCACCTCGAGGAGCTTCTTGAGTGCTTTTAATATTTATCCTAAAAGTTTCATTTTGATAAAATGAATTTAATTAGGTGAAAAGCATTTCAAAAGTTCGGTCAACTACAGAGTTTTACTATTCAAACCGCTTTCACTAAAACATTGATATCTCTCAAACCGTTAATCAATTGATGCACCGTTTTCGTGTGCGTGATCTAGACAAAATTTAGAACACATAATTTGAAAATGGATTTCTGGTAAAAGGGGTGAAAATCCCGAAGTGGCAGTTTCCTAACAGGGGGTTATTTTTGACATTCGTACTCCGCGCGACCTCGGCTCCGATATTTTTATAAAATTGAAAATTCAACATTTTTACTTGAAATTTTTATGGAAGATAATAAACTCTATTTATTACTCTCTGTAAAAATTACATGATTTATAAATATTTTTAAGTCGACATTTATATTTACAAACTTTGTAATTTGTAGCAGTTTTGTCGCGTAAATCCCTTTTACTAAAATGGTCATAATTTTTTATCCGTAAATCGGAATCAAGCGATTGAAGGGCCTAAATGATCCTTATAACATTTTATATCATAATAAAGTATTAGTTTTGAAGAAACTAAGTTTATATATTCGGAAACTTCTGCAGAAACTTAAGTTGTGATTTATTCGTTTTAACGAGGTTATGATTACGTTCTAAATCATTATACCACCATCAACAATCATCAAATCATTATCTCAACACTAACTCCTCTAAATAACATCATGTTCTTGAGGTAAGAATCATCAACCTTAAAATTAATTAACTAAACATCAAGATAATATCAAATCAATCATTAAAACCATACTTATATCCAAGATCCTTACTTTTCTTGAAACTTAAAACTTAAACAAAATTTGCATGAATGTTTATACCTTACTTGAAGCTTTTTAATACTTAATAAAGTCCTAAGATCCTTGATGAAGCCTTGTTCTAGCTTTAGAAGCCGTCTTCCATGAAAAATCAAGAAAACAAGTTAGTGATTTTCGGAGTTACTATTCATCACCAATTTTGAGCAAGTATTTGACTATGCTATACTAATTCAATGGCCATGAAATTTTGAACGTACCTTTTACATGGTATGAGGAATCTTTGGTTAAAAGTTTGTGATTTTTGAATGAATAGATAATGAGATATGAATTTTTATTCTCTTGGTGTTCTTGGAAATCAGCAATGAGTTTTTGGAGAGAGAGAGAGAGAATTTCCTTGCTTGCTTCTTGGAAATGTGGTGGAAATAGGCTTCTTGTGAATATAGAAAGTGTGTAGGATAAGATGCATCCTATTTTCAAAGGTTAGGCTTAACTAGGTGTCTTATTTGTCAAAGCTTGCATGATAAGCTCCTTGGATTTTATGTTTATTGAAATTTGTTATTTATCTATTTTTGTAACTAGGTTCCTAATTTATTACTTGTCGGATAAATTTATAAACTTAATTTTCCTAGGTTATCACTTGATCCCTTTCCATCCTACATTATCTCGCATTCGTTCACTTACGTTTAAGTCAATTCTCGTAAATGCTATGTCGAATAATTTCGCTTATCATAAATCATTACCATTTCCAGTGCTCGTACTTGGTTATGAGTTATGAAATTATAATTCTCAAGATTTTCTTGGTCGTGGTATAATTCTCTTATTCCTCGATGGCTCATAAAATTTGAGCTATTGGTTTTCTTCGAAAATTCACGACTTTTGCATACACTCATTTAGTACGTATAACCACAATATGAACTCGGAAACTTAAATTAAAAACTCGTATATGGTGTGGTCATAAATTTTTTTATTAAACCGCAAGGTTACTATTCATAAAGGTCTTTTACCGATGTAAAAAAATTAGGTTTTTACACTTACTTATAACTTTTGAGATCTAAAGTAACCTAGCCTTCATCAAAAACCGATTTCTCTCTCGTTTTTCCTTCTTTCTCACAAATCTCTTTTACCCACTAAACTTAATACTCATATCAACGGCTACCAACAATCTTGTACCTTTTCTGCCCAAAGAAACCAACTTTCTTGCGTTTCTGGATGCAAATCAAGCACCTGAAGTTTTTCAGTGCTTTGTTAAGTTCCTTTCTGAGACCTACTTTGTAGGTGCTCTAACTGCTAATCCTGTGCTGTATTTAGATGTGCTAGGTGATTTATGGAACACAGAAACAACCAGGACATTTGTGCATGAGAATCAAGCTGCAGCTATTGTAATAAACTGCACAATTAAGGGACTGCAAGTGGAAATTCTTGAGGATGATGTCAACAAAGCTTTGGGCGTTCCTACTGACAATCTGGTGGAGGCTCCAACTCAGAATGAGCTGCATGAGTTCATGGATTTCATAAATTATTCTGAGAGGATTAATCTGGCCAGCATGAACAAGAAGTATCTGAGGAGGGAATGGTCATTCCTATTTGACTCTGTGATAAGGGCATTTACTTGAAGAAAGTCAGGATTTGATAACATATCCAGTGTTGTCCAGAAGCTGGTCCACTCCATGGCTCACAACAAACAGATAGATGTAGGACACTACATATTGGAGGTGTTGAGCACCAGGTTGACTATGCCATTGGAATCAAGAGGTAAGGAGATCTTTCTTCCTAGATTTATTATGTCGGCTTTAAATTATAAGGTAAATGACATACACATTCTAGAAGGTGTAAACAGAATACTAATTGGCAATTGTAAGCAAGTATCTAAAATTCTATTTGGATCACTTCTTACTAAGAATAAGGTTCCAGTAAGTCTTAAGTTAACACCTTTCATGATTGAAAGATTTAAGACTTACCCTTATTTTATGTCGGACATGAGAAGTATTGGTAATCAATCTAGCACAACTACGATCCCTAAACCTGTGGAAGCACAAATATAGGAACACCCACAGGGATCTTCCCAAGCTGCAACCATTCTTATATAACCTTTAGAAGCTAGGAAACCAACTACTCATCTTCTCAAAAGGATGAGGTCAGTAAAAAAAATAGAAAGGGGGCAACCTTAAGTATGTTAATGAGAGTGGTGAGGAGATAGCTGAAAAAGAGACACCGCTGGTCAAAAGATCCAAAAGGAGTAAACAAACTGAGCTGGTCACTCTAGCCACCTCTGTATCCTCCCAACAGGATGCAGTTGTAAAATCAACTAGAAGTAGATCTGCACAGCCTGCACAAGAAGCAATTCAAGTGTATGGTAGGAGAAATAAGGAAGGCACACACTGTGAGGACACATTCCTTGAAGCTCCCTCATCTATTCAGGGGGAACTGCCAACACTCACATCTGAGCAACAATCTCTTCCATCTAAAATTTCTTCTCTTCCAATTCCACTTGAATCCACTTCTCAAGTGCACCAAAAATAAGTGAATTAGCTCAAGAAGCTCTGCTCACCACCCAGACACTTCATTCAGATGGTGAGAGACTACATGTTGGGGTAGACCTTGATGACACCATCACAAGCATGGGGGATTCATCAGTCTTTACTGAATACCCCATGGATACTCTTAATGCACCTTCATTTGCAAAACAGTCTTCACATACTGCAAGGTTTGAGGGTAGTACTCCTGAGGGGGAGCTACCTAAATCCTCTCCAATTCAATTGGAGGTTCCTCATGTAGGGACAACACCCCTCACAACCCTAGCATATATTGCCTTTGCAGTTGAAGCTAGGAGTACAATAGCCCATGATCCTGTCATAGGGGAGGAAAGCATAGCACATTTAAGTGCCAGTGTGTTGCAAGACACACAAGGGTTTGAGGCTGGTGTACATGACAATAACCCAGTCAAATCCCCTCCAATTCAATTGGAGGTTCCCAATACAAGTGGAGGACAACACACTGTCAAAACCACAGAGCAATCTGTGAGTCAAACTGTGACCCCAGTCACAGGTGTTTCTGATGAACCATCCACCTCACAACTTCAACAACCTCACATACTCTCTCAGTGGCTACAAGAATCTGCTTTTCAATCAACCACTGTAGATGATCTACTAGCAGAGTAGATATCTGGACTGACCAATATCTCACAGCATCTACTGACTTCAAATATGAGCAACCAGGATTATCAAGCTATTATGCTCGCTTATAATAAAGAGGTTGACGAACAAAAAGAGAAAATTGTCAATGATGCTGAGCCATATGGGAATATGGATGCATGGTTGTCTGATGACTTTGCCTTGGAGATGAATCAAGTTCTGGCCAGATTCAGAGAAGAGTATGTTACTATTCTGGGCAGCAATGCATAAGACTTGAGTCCAAAAGCTGTCTATTATGCCATTACAGATGTATACAAAACTCAGCTCAAAGCATTTCATCTGTTTGGCAAGGCTCTTGAAATCAAGCTTACTGGACATGAAGACAGAATCAGGAAACTGGTGAATGAGAAAATGGACAAGATCATACCATCTCAAGAGCATATCTCTTCTAAATTCAAGTATTTTTCTGAGCAAAGTGCTAGGATGGATCTTGCCTCTATTGAGAAGGAAGTCAAAAACCTCAAACTATCTTTCACCAATCTCCATACAGTGATCCAGAAATAAATCACTCACTCAAATGAGACCAAGGTGCAGCTGGATCAACTCCACCAAAGCAGATATAAGCCTTCATCTTTGCTAATGGAAGGGATCAAAGAGGATGTAGAAGAACACTTTGGCACATCCAGCAGCTCTTATCAGCCTGGATCCACTTCAACAAATCTGCAAATTCAGTCTCTACAGGGTCAAGTCACAGCATTGCAAGACTCCAACTCTTCTCTCACTGCACAAGTTCAGGCTTTGACATCTCTTTTCAAGAGCCAACAAACAGATATTCAAACTCTGGTGGACTCCCATAAGCATCTTCAAATATAGAATTTTATAGCTTTAGGAGCCATCATGGGCAAACTCAACATACCACTACCTTCTCTTCCTGAACAAGTCAGGCCTAAAATTCCTATTCCCCTTCTAATGCCTATCAACAAGACTAAGGGGGAGATAGAGGCTAGGTTGACATGATCCAGGTCATCTCAACAGCAAGTCCAGGGGGCTGAAATGAAATCCAAAGAAGTTGATCTTGACATGGAGAGACTTATTAGGTCTGCTGAAGGACCTAGTCTAAGCAGGGAGTTTGAAAAACTACTCAAAGCCTTAAAAGCTTTTCTCAACAATAATCACTTCACAAATAAAAAGGCCCTGGACACGACAATCATTTTTATAAGAGTGAGCAAGGTCAATAAGGAAAACTTTCTGGAAAAGAAGATAGTGGTTAATTCAAATGACTCAGGGACAGACAGATGTATGCAGGTGTCCCTCAACTGCCTTGTCTCAAGGAGGGCATCTGAGTTAAACATATTTATTAGCAAAGTTAGAGCTATAACTCGTGAAGATACCATATTATTAACTGCACTGAGAGATGCTCAAGTAGCTGCCTTCCCTGAAGTATATCTACCAAGCAAGGGTATAGCATACATCTGTTCCACCACCAGACAACTTAGAAATTTTCAGATCCCCAAACTTTGTGGCATGAGCAACAAGTCATGATCCTAGGAACTAGCTTAAAAGCTAAGAAAAAAAAGAACAATGATGATATAAAAATGATAAAGCTACTGAGGAGATATCTGGAAAATGCAGAAGCCAACTTGCCCAAAACACAGTTCAACAAGGATGACTTGGATGTTGATGAGCAGAAGAAGAATGATCAAAATCCTTCTGGCTCAAATCCTAGTCAGTCCATTAAAACATCTGGGAGCAAGGGTGGAGAGAAGAAGAAGAAGGATGACAAGAAAGATGAAGAAAAGAAGAGAAGAGGTGAGAGGAAGAGTAGAATGCCCCATGATGATTCAGAAACTCAAACAACCCTAAAAATCCAAAAACAATCAACTCAAACCTCAGCTCAACCTACAACATCAACTATCTCGAACATCAAACCTTCCCATATATCTAAGCTAAAATTTCTATACAAACAAACAGCAAATTCATTCCTAAAAATTCCAATCACCTCAAGCCAAACTAATCTCAAGAAAATGACAACCCTACCTTTAGCCAAACCTTCACTAAAATTCAAGCGCAAATCTGTTGGGAGAAAGCCTAAGATAGTCAAGCCTGCAAAGAAAGTGGAAGTCACTGAAAGGGCCATCTGGAAGTGTTTTAAAGAATCTGACTTTCTACCTCTAAATTGGTGCATCTCAGATGAAGACCATTTCCAACATCTAATTGAGGAAATTGTTAGAGTCTGGATTGTATTCTTGAGAGAAGTTAGAGTTTATTTTAAGGATGGTACATTCACTTATCTAGACAAAAAGCTAATGGACTCTTTGGCTCCATCAAGAGAGTGATAAGTTTGTTAAAAGGCAAGGATACTGTTACAAGGGCATGGATATCATCTCTAGCTGAATGGTTGATTGAAAGGGATGAAACAAAGAAAAGAGATAAGGCTGAAGCTGAAGATAGAAGAAAGAGGCATGATGAAGAGATATACATGTACATAAAAAGAACAGAAGAGTTGAAAGCAAAAGGAATGAGCAGAATTTCTAAAGATGGGAGATTTCTAAACATCAGAGCTGGTGGATTCTCAAGATTCTGCATAGAGGTTCTGGTCCAAGGTTATTCTAAGGCAGCAAATCAAAAACTTATAGAAGCTCTAAGTGGAACACTTATCATTGAAGAACTTGAAATTCTTCACAAATTGAAGGATCAACTTAGAAAAGAAGCATATGTGAAAACTGTCTTTACCTGAGTCCTGTAATTTTTGAACCTTATAAATTTTGTGTTATACAAGTTGTAATTCTACCTAGCTCTATTTATTAATTTTACTCTCTATCATTTTAAACTTGGGGTTAGTCTTATTAACAGGCATAAATTTGTGTTAAGCAATCTTCTCACAAATTGGGGGAGATTGTTGTAAAAGACATGCATGTACTTTAACAAGACTAAGACATCTTGTCAACCCTAAGTAAGTTATATTGTTATCTTAATTTGTATTTTGTACTTGTAACACTTAAAGTCTGTAAAAATGCAAAGGAGCAGACTGGAGTCTTTTTCCTGAAACAGTATCAAGCCTAAGGATTCTATCTGGAAGAAGATCAAGAAAATCATGCCCCAGAAGAATTTTGAAGAAGCTTGGAGTTGAATAAATCTGTGTGGAGAAAAATACTCTAAGTCAAGATCTCCAAAAGTCACAGATTTAATATTATAGAGAAGTCATTCGAGAACTCCAGAATGGCTTATCGAGAAGTCAGGAAAGCTACTAGAGAACTCAGAAATTTATCGACAAGCCAAATTGAAGACACGAAGATTGGAGATATCGACAAGTCATTTCTTCACTAGAGAACTCAGAGTTATCGACAAGTCTACATTCATTAGAGAACTCTGAGTTATCGATAAGTCAAGTTCCACTAGAGAACTCGGAGATATCGATAAGTCAAAATTCACTAGAGAACTCAGAGATATCGACAAGTCAAAATTTACTAGAGGACTCTGAGATTTCAACAAGTTAATTTGACTAGAGAACTCTGAGAAATCGACAAGTCAAGAAGCCACTAGAGAACTAAGAGTTATCGATAAGTCAAAATGAAGATGTGAAGACTAGAGATCTCTACAAGCCAAAGTTCTCTTATAGAGAACTGAACACCTCTACAAGTCAAACTAAATATAGAGTACTAGAGATCTTGATAAGCTAATATACTTATCGAGATGTCAAGTGTTCTATATACCTAAACTGGAGATCTCGATGTATAATCTCAAAGTACAAGGTTGCAGATCAGTTCAATATCCAAGATAAATAATCAACAAACAATCCAACAACTGGATTGACAAGTCTACAAAAAGCAGCTTGAAGAATGTGCAAGATCAATGGAAAAGATTAACTGACAGAGGAAGATTAAAGTATGGTAAAGATATGCTAAGCCAGAAATGGAAGATCCGCTTTTCTATAAATAGAAATGACAAGTGACAGCTTAGAAAAACTAATAGCATGTCTTATTACACACTATGTAAACCAACAGTTAATTGAGTTATAAAGTTAACACTGGTCCTTAGTCAGTTGTAACAATATAGATAAAATTTCTTGTAACATTCTCAAGGTGAAGCTAAGCTCTTTATCAACAAAGAGCCTAGAAATTTTTCTAGAAAAACAGTCTTAATTTTAATATAAAATTAAGTGAGTTTTGAAGATCCGTGTTCTTTATTTTTCTGCAAGTTTAATTTCTACATGAACACATTTCACTACAAGAATTAATTTACTTTGTTCAACCATAAACATTCAAGAAAAGCTCAAAAACTGTAAAAACACATTCACCCCCCTCTGTGTGTTATTCATTTCCTAACATCTAATTAAATAATCAATTAATAAATAATTAAATCAATTAATATTTAAATTATTTGACTAATAATTAATTAATTATTAATTAAAATTAATTTAAATAATTCAGATTTATTTTTGAATTAAAAAAAATCAGAATTAATAATAATGATTTTTGGAATTTTAAATGATTAAAAACAATTTTATGAAAATAAATTAAATAGAAATATAATTTTTGAAAAGTTTTAAAATAGAAATCTTGTTTTCATAAGTTTTTTAAAACAAAAGTACAAGATTTGCAAACTTTGTGAACTACCGGGGGTCAAACTGTAACCCCCCAGTTGTCTTCTCCGGTTAGCCTCGCCGGCCGGACTCCATGGTTGCCGCCATGGAGCTTTTCCGGCGGCCTGGAAACGCTCCAGAAATGCACTAAAATGACAGGGGATGATCCATATGCTTTTAGAAACACGATTTTTTTAACAAATTAATCAAATAATCGACGAACAGCCCGGAAATTCAATCGAAATATTATGCCGCCATTTCGCTCAATTTTCCGATGAACAACTTCCCATTACCCTCTGTTCATGACATCAGTACCTATCTATTGCTTATTTCATGATCTATCTATTGGTATAAACGAATTAAGCTAAACACTTGAATCAAAAACGCCCAAAAATCAATTAAGAACATTCATACTATATATAAACCTTAATTTCAATAATTCGAGAATCAAACTCAATTTTCTATATGTTATTGAACTCCAAATTCAACATATAACATACCAAAATAATCAGAATAAAATTATCTACAAGATACACTCATCAAAACACACAAACAACATCAAAATCAAAAAAAAATCATATTTTAATCATAATTTAATTCGAATTTAAAGAAATAAATTGAAAATACCTTTGATTTCTGCAGTGAAATTCATTGTAGAATCTGAAAGTACTTTTCTCAAGTATCGATTCGGTTACTCACACGCTTGATTTCGATTTCGATAACACCTTCGTTTTTGGGTTTGATTTTGAAGAACACGACGAATATTAGGGTTTTTCTCTGTAAATTATATAATTTAACTGTTAGTTTATGATTATCTGTATAAAATAAAATACGATAAAAGCTATTTATATTTACGGAATATGGGTACCCCTTTGGATCATATCGGATATAAAAATAGGTTACTTAGCCGTTAAGTAACAATAAAACCAATCCAATTGGGTACCAGTTTAGGATAAATATCAAAACCGGGCTTTTTATTATACAACCTACGAGAAGATAATGTAATAGTTTAATCAAAATATCTCGTTCCTCAAGAATACGGGTTTTATGGATTTATCGAAACGAATATTATATCGAAAATTTTACGCTGGGACCTGCACGGGTAAAACCGTACTCCCGATCGAAAAAGTCAAAACATGGAAAATGCTCGGAATAATCAAAATAGGTTAAGAAGGAGTTTTTCCGAGACTTCCGGGTGGTAACAACGTAAAAACGGTTGAAGTTGGACAATTCCCGATTATACAAAATAGTGTATAATTACTCGGAAATATAATTTATTACATCTATAAATTCTTTATAAAATCATATAACAACTTATAAATTAAAAGAAAAATATGAAAATTATCTATACTTTATATTGTACATGTAAAAATTAAAATACTCAAATTTTATCACATATAAACATCTAAATATCAATACCACTTATTAGATAATTCACCAAAATTCATATAATAATCACATAATAATTATTTATTGATAAAAATAATTACATGATATATCCCGGATATTAAAATCTATAATGACCTTCTATCAATGCGCATGAGAATTCGGTAGAGCTGAGCATTCGGTCGGTTCGGTCGAATGCTCAGTTCGGTCAGAAAACCGAACCGAACCGATTAACTGAAAACCGAATTGCTAATTTTTTCTGATCGAACCGAACCGAACTTATGTATAAACCGAATCGAAAACCGATCTAAAATATTTCGGTGTATTCGGTTCGGTTTATAAAAACCGAAATATTCAAAAAATATCTGTTTCTGCAAACACAAATGAAGTTGCTTTGAAATAAATCTACCGCAAACCCTCCTACCGCCGCCATTCCTCTCGCTCGGAGACACAACAGGCGGTAAAAACTCATTAAGATCAAATTCAAACACTGATTTATAACTCTCCATTCTCACACACCTCAATTTCAACTCACATCATTACACATATACATAAACACAAACACTGTTTGTAAATAAATTAAACACAAAGATTTATTGATAAATAGATATAAATTTACGAGGTTATATAATAATTTAAGATCTTTGAGGTGATGAATTGAAGTGAATTGAGGTCTACTTGTTGGATATAATATGACCGACTGTGTTCGATGAGATATTTATACACACACACACAAAATATGCAGAAAGCTCAAAACCTTGCTTTGATATTGATATTCAACTGCAACGGGATATAAATCTAGTAATATT
Source organism: Apium graveolens (assembly GCF_009905375.1). Lineage (NCBI taxonomy): Eukaryota > Viridiplantae > Streptophyta > Magnoliopsida > Apiales > Apiaceae > Apium > Apium graveolens. The sequence goes on along the minus strand of NC_133655.1, from coordinate 31,105,805 downwards.
GATATTTTGAATTGTGATTTAAAATTACGACATCTCTATTCTATTATGGACTGGACTTTTGGGCAACAAGACAAGGTCGACTATTTTCTCTATTGTATATAATATTTATTAATTTATACTATATAAAAAAATAATTTAAAAATATATATACATAATTCGGTTAATTCGGTTAAAACCGAACTAATATTTTCGAAAACTGGACCGATTTTATTTCGGTTCAAACCGAAAAATCGAAATAACCGAAATTTTTAAAATAATTCAAACCAAATGGAATCGAATTTGTCCAGTTCAGTTTTTCGGTTTCGGTTCGGTTTGCTTAGCCCTACATGGAAGGGTCTAACCACGCCTAGGAGACATTATTCCTAGACGAGGAAAAGAAGTTACTTCCTAGACGAAGGTAACCCACGCCTAGAATGGAGCTGCACAATCAAATTATTTTATAAATATTTTATTCAGAAAATAGGCAATAAAAAGAGGGAATAATTATTAAATTTTTTCCAAAAAAAATAATTCTCAGAATAGAGAATGTTATTCAATGCATGATTGCATAAGTTTATGCCAGATGATAATAAAAATTATGAATAAAGTCGTAGTGTCTAAATTCCTTAAAAATTAAGGGATTTAAAACTGAAATTGGTTGGAAAAAATAGAAAATAATATTCATTATTTTCTTAAAATCCAAATAATTATATTATGCACCGGTGCACAAAAATGTCCGCTGACACAATAAATTATGACAAGAGTTCGGTATTTTTTTAAAAAAACATGCAAAAGTGAATGAAGAAAAAACAGGAAAAAGAGATGAACAAAAAGACAAAAAAATGATGAAGAAAAGGACAAAAAAGAGCAAAAGGCAACAAAAAAAGATAATAAAAAGAAGATAAAATGAGCAACAACGCCAAGACCAATTTCCTAGCCGTGGGTAGTATGTGACCTCCTAGGCGGGGTGTTCTTCAAGCCTATTTTTTAATTATTTTATTAATTAAAAAAAGGGCAAAATGAAAATATGATTAAAAAACTAAAATATTAGTAAAAATACCCTGTTGACGTGAATTTATTTTTAAAATATTAGGATAAATAAATACTAGTTGGTACGGACAAATTTCTAAAATGTTAGAAAAAATATCTATTGGTATAAAAAATCTAAAATATTAGGAAAAATTCCTGTGAGTACGAAAAAATTCTTAAGATATTAGGAAAAATACATGTTGGTAAGAAAAAATTAGGAAAAAATACACGTTGGTACATAAAAATTTACCGTTAGTATAAAACAATTCCTAATATATTAGGAAAAATTATGAAAAATACTCGTTGGCACAAGGAAATTCCTAAAGTATTAGAAAAAAATTCCAAAAATACTTGGAGACACGAAATCATCCCTAAAAATTATGGAAAATACCGGAAATTTCTCAAAAAGGGAATATGTTAGATATATTTGTGATGTCATGTCTAATCTGATTTGTTTAGTTTCAGAACTTATTATCAAAATATCAGAACTTAACTGGAAATCAGAACTTACTAAAGACAGGAAGTTATCAGAATTTAAGGCGTCAGAACTTATATCAGAACTTAAGTGCGGATACACTTCAGGGATGAAAAGCGGCTGATTTACAGGAGATGACCTGGATTAAACAAGTAAAGATATGAATGAAGAATTGGACTGCTATAGGACTGCAGTAGATAATCTCTGATTGATATATTCTAGGAAACAGAATCATTATCATATTAATTGGTAGTTATCTTGTAACTGTGTATTATATAAACACAGATTAGGGTTTACACTATATGTGTTATCATTCACGAGAATATTATTCATTATAACCCTAGCAGCTCTTAGTGATATCATACATCACTGAGAGAGTAGATTAAACATATTATAACAGAGTTTGATATATTGAATAAACTTGTTTTCTGTTACATACTTGTGTTTATAAATGAATTGATTGTAGATACTATATTCAACCCCCTTCTATAGTATCATTGAGGCCTAACAAGTGTTATCAGAGCCAATCTGTTAAGCTTATAAACAGTTAAGATCCAAACAAAAATCAATCATGTCTGAATAAGCAAAAATACCTGACCCTCAAGAACCTGTAAAGGTTCAACCCATTCAAAACACTAGTAGATATGAAACCATCAGGTTTCCTATCCTCAGGGTGTCTGAGTACCCTGTATGGAGTGTGAAGATGGCCATGTTTCTGGAAGTTACAGATCCAGAATATTTAGACAGAATTTATGATGGTCCACACAAGCCCACAAAGCTTTCTGCTGCAGTTGGGAATGAGCCACAGAGGATAATTCCCAAAGAAATGAGAGAATACACCACTGAAGACATCTCTTCACTAGGCAAGGATGCAAAAGTAAGACATTTGCTTCATAGTGCACTTGACAATGTCATGTCAAACAGGGTGATTGGATGCAAGACTGCAAAAGAAATTTGGGATGCATTGGAAGTGAGATGTCAAGGAACCAATGCCATCAAAAAGAACAGGAAGACAATACTCACACAGGAGTATGAACACTTTGACTCAAAATCTGATGAGTCACTAACTGAGACATATGACAGATTCACAAAGATTTTGAATGATCTATCACTAGTGGATAAGGAATATGATACAGAAGATTCTAATCTGAAATTCCTACTAGCTCTTCTTGAAAAGTGGGATTTGAAAGCTACTATAATTAGAGACAACTGTGAACTTGCTGATATGTCTCTTGATGAAATCTATGGGATGCTCAAGACTCATGAACTTGAGATGGAGCAAAGAAAGAAGAGGCATGGAGGGAAGTCTAAGACAGTTGCTTTAAAGGTTGAAGAAAAGCAAATTGTCTCTAGGAAGGCAAAAGGAAACGTTCTCATCATACAGTCTGATTCTGAGTTATCAGATTCTGATGATGATGATTCAGAACCTAAAAATTTATCTGAAGTGGATGTTGCTGCAGAGATGATGCAACTGTGTGCTCTTATGGTGAAGGTAATCACAAAGATAGCCTACAAGAAATTCAGAAAGGGTAAGAAGTTTTCCAGGAAAGGTGGAAGTTCTGACAACAAAGGGTTCAGAAAGTCTGAAGGCAAAGGAGGAAAGTCTGACAGAGGAGACAACTCAAATGTCAAATGCTACAATTATGGTGAAAGAGGCCACATCTCTCCTGATTGCAAGGAAGGAAAAGGTGATAAAGGCCAGGCACTTATTACAAAGCAGAAAAACTGGGCAGACACTTCAGAATCTGAAGAAGATGTGAACTATGCCTTAATGGCAAATGCTGATAGCAGTTCTGATGCTACTAAACTAGAGGTACCTCTATCAACTCTTGCTTTTGATATAGAAGATATTACTGAGTTGAGATTATTTCTGAAAAATATTTATATTAGATATAGAGATCAGACTTTAGAGAATGAAAGATTAAAATCTGAAAATCTAAAGTACAAAAACAGAAATAGCTATCTAGAAGAAGAGTTAGTCAAGATGAACACTATTCAGACAGAGAGAGATAATGTTGTATATGTTAAGAATGAATTTCTTAAACAGAATGATTATCGAAAAACTGAATTAGAAAAAGAAAGAGAAATCATCAGGACTTGGACTAACTCAGGCAAAATAACTCAGAATATTCTAAGTAGTGGAAACTGGAAAGAGGGGTTAGGTTATAAAGATGGTAAGAGTGAGAAAGGGACTTTGCCAATTAAGCCAAAGGTAAATCCTGTTAAATTTGTTGCAAAAACTGTTGTGTCTGATTCCGAAGAGATGAAAGACTCTAAAACAGAAGTCAAAGAAAAGTAAACTTATGACAAATTAAAACAGGATAAACCAGTTTTTGTAAATATTGGCTTAATGACAAAGAAGCAGCTTAAGTATAAGCTGAAAGAGATTAAAAATGTGAACAAGGTAAAGGGAGCTAGGAAAATAGGAATGGAAAGGAAGGTGTGAAAAAAAGTAATAATTATATGCCTGTTCCTAATGCTCCTAGAAAGAAATGCTATAATTGTGGAAACTCTAACCATCTTGCTTTTTCTTGCAGGAAAAATAAAGATATAAACTCTTTACCTCCTAGATCAGGAGTTAAGAATCAATCTGTTAGGTTTAAACCACAAAATCCTTGTTTTCATTGTGGTAGTTTATGGCATTTTATTTATACTTGTAAGGAATATCATAGTCTGTACTATGATTATTATGAAATAAAACCTTCTTTAAAGAAAGTTAGTATAATTCCTTCTAGTGTAAATTCTGATGCAAAGTCTAATATAAAGTCTGATAAAAAGCATGTTAGCATAAACTCTGAAACTAAATCCGCTACAAATGCTAACAAACTTAACAAGGCCAAAGGATCTAAGCAAGTCTGGGTCCTTAAAACTAATCAATAGTGGTCTTTGTGATTGCAGGGCAACATGGAAAACATCCTGGTTCTGGACAGTGGATGTTTAGGACATATGACTGGAAATAAAGCCCTGCTATCAGAATTTGTGGAGAAAGTTGGCCCAGGAGTTTCTTATGGAGATGGCAACATGGGAAAAATCTTGGGAATGTCATAATTAAATCAGTAGCTCTTGTCTCGGGACTTAAACACAATCTGCTAAGTGTGAGTCAAATATGTGATAGAGGTTATCATGTGGATTTCTTTGAAGAACACTGTGAGGTTGTAAGTACCTCTACAGGAAAAGTGGTTCTGAAAGGTTACAGACATGGTAACATATATGAAGCCAGACTTTCAACAAATTCTGATGGTTCTGCCATCTGTCTGTTAAGCAGAGCATCAATTAAAGAAAGCTGGAATTGGCACAAGAGACTCTCTCATCTAAATTTCAACAACATTAATGAGCTAGTAAAGAAAGATCTTGTGAGAGGACTTCCAAAATCAATATTTGCTCCTGATGGTCTTTGTGACTCATGTCAAAAGGCAAAACAAAGAAAATCTTCATTCAAGAGCAAAACTGAATCCTCAATTCTTGAACCTTATCACTTACTGCATGTTGATCTATTTGGTCCAGTCAATGTCATGTCAATTACAAAGAAGAAATATGTTATGGTTATAGTGGATGATTCACAAGATACACTTGGGTGTATCTCTTGCACAAGAAGAATGAAACTGCATCTACTCTAACTGATCATGTCAGACAGCTGGATAAGTTAGTCAAAGATTCTGTTAAAATAATAAGAAATGATAATGGCACTGAGTTCAAGAATTCAATCATGGAAGAGTTCTGCAAAGAGCAAGGAATAAAGCAGGAATTTTCTCCACCTGGAACTCCACAGTAGAATGGAGTTATAGAAAGAAAGAACATGACTCTTATTGAAGCTGCACGAACTATGCTTGATGAAGCAAAGCTACCAACCTATTTTTGGGCTGAAGCTGTGCAGACTACTTATTTTACACATAATGTTACACTCATAAACAAGTATGGAAAAACACCATATGAGATGGTGAAGAAAAAGAAGCAAAATCTGAAATATTTTCATGTATTTGGATGTAAGTGTTTTATTCTTAAGACTCATCCTGAACAGCTGTCAAAATTTGATCTAAAAGCTGATGAAGGAATTTTTGTTGGATATCCACTTTCCACAAAAGCCTTCAGAGTCTACAATTTAAGAACAAGGGTTATCATGGAATCTATCAATGTATTTTTTGATGATAAGAAGATTACTGGACTTGAAGATTTCAATGACCATGTTCAGCTGAGATTTGAAAATGAAGATGTAAATTCTGCGACTGTAAATTCTGATGACATAAATCCTGATCTTGTAATTCTGATGGGTTAAATTCTGATGTCATTGAAACTGTGGTAACTGCTCCAAAGGAAAATGCACCTGTCCAGGGGGAGCAAGCTGATGATCATATCACATCTCAAGACTCTCAAGAAGCATCAGAACCAGTCACTGGCTCTTCAAGTTCTGATTCATCAAGTTCTGATGAGCCAAATTTTGACAATTCTGGAAACTCTAATTCTTCAATTCCTGAAGGATCCAACTCAAATTCTGGAATCTCAGAGAGCATAACTTCAGGGGAGCATCAGAAAATGCTAATGAAGACAACATGGATCATGGGGTAGGATCTAGTTCTAGAGATCAACTTCCATCTACAAGGAAGTGGACTAAATCACATACACCTGACTTAATAATTGGAGATCCTGAAGCAGGTTCAGAACTAGAACAACAATAACAAATGAATTTCTCTATCATTCCTTTCTATCTCAGACTGAACCAAAGAAAGTGGAAGAAGCTCTTCAAGATGCTGATTGGGTGCAAGTAATGCAGGAAGAGTTAAATGAATTTGAAAGAAATAAAGGCTGGACCCTAGTGCCAAGACCAAAGGACAGATCCATTGTTGGCACAAAATGGGTGTTCAGAAACAAAACTGATAGTGATGGCATAATTACAAGAAACAAAACAAGGCTGGTTGCTAAAGGTTACTCTCAACAGGAGGGTATTGACTATGATGAAACATTTGCTTCAGTTGCTAGATTGGAAGCCATAAGAATCTTTTTGGCTTATGTTGCTCACAAGAAGTTTAAAGTCTTTCAAATGGATGTGAAAAGTGTTTTTCTCAATGGAGAATTAGAAGAAAAGGTATATGTTGAATAACCACCAGGCTTTGTAGATCCAAAATTTCCAAATCATGTCTACAGGCTTAACAAAGCACTTTATGGCCTTAGGCAAGCTCCTAGAGCATGGTATGAGACTCTGACTCAATTTCTTTTGGAAAGTGGATTTCACAGAGGCACAATTGACAAGACTTTATTCTACCTCAACCATGGAAAGGACTTACTTTTGGTACAGATATATGTTGATGATATCATCTTTGGCTCTACAAATATAAAACTTTGTGAAAGATTTTCCAAATTAATGCAGCCAAGATATCAAATGAGTATGATGGGAGAGTTGAGTTATTTTCTGGGACTTCAAGTCAAGCAAACTGAAGAAGGTACTTTCATAAATTAATCCAAGTACACCAGAAATTTACTCAAGAAATTTGGAATATAAGGCAGTTCTACTGCATCAACTCCCATGGCCACTACCACCAAGTTAGATAAAGATATTGGAGCATCAGTAGATATTACTAACTATAGAGGTATGATTGGCTCTTTACTCTATTTAACTGCAAGTAGACCAGATATCATGTATGATACATGTCTTTGTGCAAGATTTCAGGTTGATCCAAGAGAACCTCATCTAATAGTTGTGAAAAGAATTTTCAAGTACCTCAAGGGTACAGCTGATCTAGGATTGTGGTATCCTAGGGAATCAGACTTTAAGCTAATAGGTTACTCAGATGCATATTTTGCAGGATGCAAAATTGACAGGAAAAGCACTAGTGGAAGCTGTCAATTTCTTGGAGGCAGATTGGTTTTTTGGTTTAGCAAGAAACAGAAATCAATTTCCATATCAACTGCAGAAGCAGAATATATTACTACAGGAAGTTGTTGTGCACAGATTCTTTGGATGAAGAATCAGTTACTGGACTATGGGTTAGAATTTTCTAAAATACCTATTTACTGTTGTAATAACCCCAATTTTTGGAAATTTTTGAAACCCTTATGAATAGTGATTTTGCAGATTATGCTGAATGAGAAAAGTTTTCATGCCACACTATGTAGGGGTTCTGTTATTGATATCCTGAGATTTTATTAGTACTCTATATGGTATATAAGTGTATGTAAAGATCGTCAGAATCCAATTCCGAACACTTTGATTTTTCCCGAAAATCCACCAGATACCGAAAGAATTGAGTATAAGATAACATGATTAAAAGGATTTAAATTCAAGGATTATAAGAGAGGATCATAAAAGAAATAAAATGTATTGAGAAAGGTTAAGGGAACCCAAGTGATAAGATCCCGGATATGATTCCTCAAACGATAAACGAGAACGAAAGTTAAGCGAACCGTATAACAGATCAGCGGTCATTAGGCAAACAATTAGAAGTTAATCAAGGAGGTTAGGGATGATGATATCATCAAACCAACAAGAAGAAGACAAGTGTAACAAGATGACCTAAGCTTGATGACCTAAGCATGACAAGTGGGAAGGATTGGTTGGTTGATTGTAAGCCACACATTTTTCACCATGGTAAAAATTTAATTTAATTCCAAGACAAAAGGAAGCAACCAACCAACAAATATCATAACACAAATACAAATTAAAAGTTGACTTTCCCATTTCAAGAAGAAAGCTCTCGGCTAAAACAAACCCAGCAACTTCAAACTGCCATATCTCCTTCAATACTCACTCAAATGTTGTGTTCTATAGCTCGTTGGAAAGGTATTGAGATGGCCTACAACTCTTGTTCACAAGTCTCTTCCAAATAATCATGGTAAGACCCTCATTTTTATAGTTCTTTAAATCGGACTTTTAGAAACTTCAAAGCCTAACTTTGTGTTCTTGATTTCTTTGGAAAGATCAAGCTTGTAGGAGGCTCCATAAGGCTTCCTAGTAACTTTCCACCCTCCAATAAAGGTATAAATCTTCACACCCTTAGTAATAATTTTGAATGTTGAAGTTTGGAGATGGTTTGGATGGATGAGTAGTAATTTGAATGATAAGCATGATTCGAGCTTAATTGTTAAGTAGTTTAGTTGAATTTGGAGATGTTATAATATATGATTGGATTGAGATCCTTGAGCTTATTATGACTGAAATCAGTAGCATTGATGTGTATCTTGAGTTGTTGTTGATTGGTAGTTGGATTGATATGATTTGGAATGGTAAAAAATTTGGAAATCGCGTAAACATAGTCGTTGTAATGTCCGATTTACTTTAGACTGCTTTTGTTCATAACATTAGGACCCGAGAACTCCCTGATAGGTTTTGACCATTGCCATTTTTAGATAGTTCATGTTACGAGCTTCGTTTTGATATGTGGTTCATTTGATTCCGATGTACGGTTTAGGAGAAACGGTCATTTTAAGTAACGACGTTTCGCGAACGAAACATTACCCCTCGCCTTATTTTGAAATATAGGTTAAAGACCTTAAAAGACTAATTGGAGTATGAAACATTTATGTAAAGTGTAATAGGCAGTTGGTAAGACACTCGCGAAGGAATTGCCTTAAAACTCGTAATGGTTAATTTATTAAAAATGGTGGAGCCGAGGGTACTCGAGCGACTTAAGAGAATCAGTAAGCGCAAAGCGAGCGTTAGAGTCTAATTTGGTTAAAGTATAGATTTACAAGTGACTTCGGTTTAATTCCAACTTATATGTTGTTTATAGGTTACCAGACTCGTCCCGAGCCATTTGCAACCCCCAGTCGCTCAGGCAAGTTTTCTACCCGTTATACTGTTGTTGTGATGTATATGTGTATATGCATGATCTTGTGATAAATGCATATTTGTTATTAGCAAATTTTTGCGATATATTGTAGCATGTGATATGGTATATATGCATGCCTGTTTCGTATTCTTGATTTATATATCTGTTGGTTCAAATGCTTATTCGTTGCACAATACCTATGCTAGAGATAAGCGGTATTTGCGTATACCCTTAGTATAGGGGATCAAAAGGTGAACTTTTTCTAAAACCGGGAGGCGAGACTCCCGAGTATAATATATTTATATATATATATATTGATATAGTTCTTAAAACTATTAATCGAATAAGGTTTATTCGATAACTTTATTTTATTTAATGAATATTATTACAAATATTCATTTGAGGGCTTATGACTCCTTTATTTTATTAAATGAATATTATTACGAATATTCATTCGAGGGCTTATGACTTCTTTATTTTATTTAATGAATATTATTACGAATATTCATTCGAGGGCTTATGACTCCTTTATTTTATTTAATGAATATTATTACGAATATTCATTCGAGGGCTTATGACTTCTTTATTTTATTAAATGAATATTATTTTGAATATTCATTCGAGGGCTTATGACTTCTTTATTTTATTAAATGAATATTATTTTGAATATTCATTCGAGGGCTTATGACTTCTTTATTTTATTAAATGAATATTATTTTGAATATTCATTCGAGGGCTTATAACTTCTTTATTTTATTAAATGAATATTATTTTGAATATTCATTCGAGGACTTATGACTCCTTTTATTTTATTATTTGAATATTATTCGAATATTCATTCGAGGGCTTATGACTCTTTTATATTATTTATTGAATATTATTTGAATATTCATTCGAGGGCTTATGACTCAGTTTATATTATTTAATGAATATTATTTGAATATTCATTTGAGGATCTATGACTCCGATTATTTGCTGAGATATGTTCTTTATTTTATTAAAGAATAAGGTGTCGATAATCAAACTTATCTTTGATTATTCAAATAAAGATAGTACTTTCGTATAAGTATATCTTTGGTTATTTAATACTCATTTCAAGTATAAGTTTTAAAACTTCTACTTCAATTATTTTTATAAAGATTATTCTTTATGGGAATATTATTTAAATAATAATATTCAGATATTTTCTAATATATTGGGACTGATTTATTTCATTAAATCAGCATTACTCCAAACACTCTTTAAAGTATTTTCGAGTCTTCAAAATGATTTTTAAAAGTTAGAGCGGATCCCAAAACTCATTTTTATATTTAAGATCTTCCTTTTAAAGGGGATTTAAATACTCGTTCAAAATTTGAGGGATCCGGCTCAGTGGTGTATTTTACATTCGCAACGAGGTTGCTGTTTTGAGAAAACATCTTGATTACTTGCCCATCGTTCGGGAAGTAAGTTCATATATTTGAGTCGGCATAAGCAACATGGGCTCAGTGGGCGTCCATGAAAGTGTAAGTGGCTCAGTGGGAGTCCATCAAATGCGTAAGTGGCTGAGTGGCAGTCCAGCATAAGGTCCTATTGCGGCCAGGGTGATGACCAGTGGGGAATTCGTCCATCTACTAGTAGAAAAGGTTACTTATTGGTATCTTTGCCTGATCAGCAAGATATCAGGTTTATGCCAAGGTTTTCTCCTTTCCAAATTCATTGGATATTGCAACTCTGTTTATAATTTTTATAACAGAGGTTTTCAAGGAGTGTATGAAATGTATATATATAGGTGTATATATATATCGGGATTTAATGAAGTATCTCGTAACTTCATTATTTATAATGATATTCAAAGATTGAATCTATTCAAATCTTGTCTTGTAGTCTCATCTATGTGATGAACTTTTGAACTGATTATAACTTGAACGGTGGTAGTTCAAGTAATATTTGGAAAAGATATAAGTATATTGGGGTATCTTGTAACTTCATATTTTCAACTTATATCTAGTTAATGATTATCTTATGCATATCAAAGATTTTCAAAAAAACGTTGAGATAAGGGTAGATATATGAGATCACCTTGCAACGATATTTTTATACAGTTATAAACTGGAACTCTGTGTATATTATGCATGGAAGAGGACTTCCAAGATTTTGAAAAGTATATATGTATATATACTGAATATTTTGCGACTTCATCGCATTAAGATATCAAACTTGGTTCATTTCTTTTGACCAAGAATTTCATGAGTACTATGAGAAGGCTCATATATTGTTAATCATTATACATATTATTTTGGTGGGCTTGCTGCTCACCCTTGCTTTCTTCTTTCATCACACAACAACAGATAGAAAAGATGAACAGGACCAAGCTCCCGATTCGCAAGCGGTTAGAAAATGTTCCGCAGTCTTCTGGAAGCGTTGATGCCGCCGTAGCTGAGGTAGGAGCTACCAATAGGCTAGGTTTTCAACTATTGATGAACCAGACTTATGTATAATATGAATTGTAATAATGGCAAGGAATATGTAAATTTATTCAGAACCTTTTTAAGGTGTAACGGTTTATAATTGTGGAATATAAGGACTTGTGTTATTTTTGAGTGTTCATCTCTGAGACTATAACTTGTGGTGTGTGTGTTTATTGTGGGGTCACAGTACAGAGTAGTTGATTATTTATTAAAATTGGGTGTTATTAAGGAAAATGGAACTCGTGACAACCCGGATCCCCAACCCCGGATTTGGGGGTGTTACAGAAGTGGTATCAGAGCTAAGCGTTATAAAACTCAGAGATGATGTGACGTTAAGATAATAACTAAGATAATAAGAACTCTTGCCAAGTTCATAGTTGGGCTACCTAACGTAGTACTGACAGTTAAAACCCTTATGGGAACCCTTATAAATATCGTGATAGAAGAGTAGTTCATTATCGTATATGGTAGCGAGACTCCGAACCCTGAGGTTGAGGAGCAACAACACGATGATGTCTTATTACTAATTGGAGATCGGATTGTGGATCCGATAGAGCGTCCTAACGCAGGACCGGATGATGTTCATATTGAGGATGTAGCGGTTGAGGATGTTGTCCTAGAAGGGATTGTTGTTGAGGAGGATCCCGTGGAGGATCCTGACAAGAATGAATAAAGGACCACTGAGGAATTGATGACCATGGTTAGGGAAACTACCAGAGGTAGGATTGGACGGTCACTATCGGAGGTTCGTTCAAGTTTGTAAAGATAGTAGCCCCTTTAACGCGGCATACTCGTAAGACTGAGAAGTTCGAATGGACAGAGAAATGCGAGAACAACTTTTAAGACCCGAAGCAAAGGTTGGTGACGTTCCCTATGTTGGTGTTGCCGGATGGAAAATGAGATTTTGTGATGTGTAGTGACGCTTCGCATAAGGAATTAGGGTGCTTCATATACAGCACGGCAAGGTAATCGCGTACGCGTCAAGACAATTAAGGGAATATAAAATTCGATATCCCCACCCATGAGCTTGGGCTCGTGGCAATAGTTTTTCCCTAAAGATTGGAGGCACTACTTGTATGGAGAGAAGTGCAAGATTTACACAAACCATAGGAGCTCTAGTACATTTTTACGTAGAAAGAGCTCAACATACGCCAGAGGAGGCGGTTAGAGCTAATCAAGAATTATGATTGGGAGATTCTTTATCATTCGGGGAAGCCAATGTGGTGGCTGATGCCCTTAGTAAAAAGGAGAGACCCAAGATGATAATGTCTTTGGGATAGTTTATAAGAGATTTTGAGAAAATGGAAATAGAAGTGAAGGTAACCGGAGCCGGTACCGAAAAGCTGTTTGAGATTGCAATACAGACCGAATTTTTGGAAAAGAACATATTGTGCTAGAAAAAGTGATGAATGAAGGCAGAGAGTCAATGACTGGAGAAGAGATCCACACCGAGAAAGATGATAAGGGGATAGTGAGGTGTTCCTACAGAAATTGGGTTCCAAAAGTTCAAGAGCTTAAGGATGAGAACTTAGATGAGAGCCATAGTTTGAGGAATAAGATTTAGGGCAAACCCTGAATGTGATAGTCAGGGAGGTTGCCATCAAGAAAGAAAGAACCCATAACATAATAGAGTGGAAAACAAGGTTTTTAATGTATAAGATAACCCCGATTATGGGAGAAGGTTGAAGCATTTTATACTAAGGAAATAGAAAGTCAAGTAAGGAAAGGAGACCCGAGATGGTACTCCTATACGACAATTTATGGACCAGTCTAGACAGAACTTAGACTATTATCCCCAACCACCACCCTGAGGAAACAATGCGGTGAGAAATTCTTTCAGGACCTTTAAGTCGCTAAGCTCTCAGAGTTCCAAGGAACAAGCTGGCCCAGTCGAGGCAAGAGCCTGGCTAAAGGAAATACAGGAATCATTTGAGATTCTAAATGATTGACGAATCACAAAAGACTATTTTTGTCACTTACCCTCCTAAGAGAGAGGCCACCCGCTGGTGAAAGGCCAAGGAAGGCACGGAGCAAGAGATTATAATAAACTGATTTAAGTTCAGACAATTATTTTCGGGAAAGTACTTCCCAAGGTTATGGAGGTAGTGTAAAAGCTTTGGAGCTAGAACAAAAGCGGATGAGTATGATGAATTATGAATCTAAGTTGTAAAAGTTATCAAGATTCGTTCTGAGGACACGAATCCAGAATGACGGGATATTTGAAATCAATGCTTATGTTGTGTTGGTTCATGAAATAATGATAAGAGAAAGGAAAATAAAAAGAAACTGAAGTGGAAAGGAATATAAAGGCAATAGAGTTTGAGGAATGATAAGGAAGTTGGGTATGAGGAAACCCTAAAGACTCGTAGCAATAGAAATAGAAAAGTATGTAATCGTCAGGATGAGGGTGATTCACCATGAGTTAAATTGATGGTTGAAGGCATAAGAGATAAATATATTTTATCCCCTGTAAGTTGGGAGGATTTGAGGAAACCTTGAGATAGTTCGAAGGACAATTATTGAGACGCGGATAGACTGAGGAGACAAGGAAGTAAGAAATTAGGAAAATTGGATGAAGGAAGTGACCTTCAAGAATGTGAAGTGTAAGACCGGTGGCTTGATACCCAGGAAGGGAGATGCCAGGTATGAAAGATATCCCAATATTGAGATGACTGTTGAGATAAACAACAAAAGTAAATAAGGATTTATTAAGAAGAAGTTCACGTTGAACACGACCAATATCTTCCAGATCATCCATGTGATCATTACCAAATCAGGAAAGAAAAGCGGATAACCATTTTTATCTTTTGGAGGCCATGTGGATTGACCTTAACTTGAATAAGGATGCTATTGTGAAATTCGGTATAGACTATCGAGGTGGAAATGATTGAATAAGATACCCTTATCAGGGATATATGACTTTATTTATCCATGGAAGGATGCTTGTACCTTTTTAAAGGTGGAATTAAGGATAGAACATCGGTAACTTAAAACGAATCCTAGGGGAATGCATAAAGGTTGGCATTTCACCCTTAATAGGGATAGTATGAGTTTTGACAGTATGAATTGGAAAGGATTAAGGTAATAATAACCTTTAAGGATCAGTGGAGAAATTTTTCAGAAGTATATAGACAATGGTTCTAGTATTAGTAAATGGCATTTTGATATGCCCTGTATATTGGGAATACAGGAGGAACGATTGAAGGATAACCTTAGAGGTTTTACAAGGAGAAAGGAAATATTCGAAATTCTCAAGAATAAAAATGTTGATAAAGGAAATATGACATAATTATAATGATGCCAAGTGGGGCACGTGTTAAACCACGAGAAAGTATGGATCGAACCAGTAAAGGTCGAAATTGTTCAGGGCAATTAGGACCTAAGATAAAAGATGTTCTAAGTATGATTGAGAGTCAGTCGTGACAGTGATTAACCTCTAAAGATTGAGGCAATAACTTATGGAAAAATGGTGATATTTTTTTTTATTTACTCATCAGATATTAAAGAAAAACATTTTCACATAAGCTGTGATTGAAATAAGGTAGAAAATTTATTTGGAGGTGGTTAAAATGACATTGACTGTAAGGAAATTTTACTATCAGGAAAGGCCAAAGAGGTGGCCGACACTTTAAAGGTAAGAGGATAATTATAGGCGCTTGTGCCAAAGAAATACAGTGATGATGGTTAAAGCTATGAAGGTTGTATTATGGTTTGGAAGATTGACATTCCTTCTGATGACTCTGCAATACCCAACCGTAATAGTAGTTGATAAAGGTTTAATTCGTGTAATCGCCATGAGCGGGCTATCTATCTCAGGAGATACTATCTTGAGAATGAGCCTGGACCATGTTTTAAAAAAAAGGACTAAACAAACATTTGAGTTAAGTCTTCTATTGAAGGCATATGATTAAGAATGGTATTAACCTGCTATCATTGCTTTTATTGAAACTCTTCTGCAATTTTATCTGCTTCACGTCATGAATGTACGTCAGTATCAGGAGTGTTCTTCATGAATCAAGAACGGTGATCATGTTACCTCCTTAGAAGAATTCGATATGATATGAATGGACTCCGTATGGTTAGCTATTAAAACTTCATGGAAAACGAATGACTACAGTAGGTCAACGGTGGGCCATAGTAATGCAGGAATGATTCTGAGAGTAATGAGCTGATTACTTACAACCGTGAGAGTTGTATTGGAATGGATGTTGAGAGTAAGTACCACTAATCGGGTCGTGGTGGTGTATAAGTTATCATTGATAGACTAATTAAGTCGATTATCTACCTATGATATATTTATTCCTTCTTATCGATAAAGAGTAGTATTACCCATACGAAGAAGGTTGCGGTATAGAAATGGATTCTAGTAACGATGAGGTCTAGAATGAGATCCCAGATTCGATTTTCGATATCGAGGGAGTTTCAAAGGTGATTGTGTATAAGCTCGAGGAAGAGCATGGGTCCATAGAATGATGGACGGAATGGCGAAAATATTTAGGCATGTGAAATGCGATGCTATAATACTTGATGTTGATATAAATACATATATGTTTTGTTCTCCTATGACAAACCTCTATAGTTCAGAGGTAGGTTCCAAGCCAGATATTTTGTGGCAGTATATTTTTTCATATATACAATTCTCTTCAATTCGTTCTTTTCTCTTCTTTTCATTTCATGTAAGCTGAGAAGAACAACCCTTCCAGAAGGGGAGGTATTGCCGAATGACTTTCTATCTGTGTGATAGAAGCCGAGTTGGATACCAGCTGTTGTTTAATTGCTTGTCAAGTACTAAAGGTTGGCCACCTTCTGTACTAACGATGCAATATAACAAGTGTTCATGATCATAGTGATCTCTCAACAAATTCCTTTACTTCTATATGATGGATCAAGCTTTCGAAGATGGAGGCAGCTAGAAAGGAAGTGGTACCAAGTATGGTGGTATTCCGATTCTAACGCGTTAGTGATACTAAGGTTGACGTGGTTATTAAAAGGTTATAGAATGCTAACGAGCAAAAGTATAACCAGTATAATATTAAATACGGAAGGTAGTAGCGATTACGAACTGGAAAAGAATGGGTATTGAGAAGCAAAAGCTCTAATGCTAAAAGCTATAATGAGAGTCTGTGCAATAGACTTGAAAGAAATTGGAATGATCACTTAACACGGATTGAGTTTTCTTACGACAATAGATCATATGTCATTATCGAGTTGTTGCCTTATGAGATCCTTGAGGGAAGACAATGTCGATCTCCCTTATGTTAGGATGAAGTTGTAGAGCGCAAGATGCTCGGACCCGCAGTAGTCCAAAGGACCAAGGATATAATAGATCTAATCAGAGGACGGCTGGTAGTAGCCTAAGATGGACATAAGAAGAATGTTGATTTGACACGAAAGGACAAAGAATAGGAAGTAGGGGACCTAGTGTTTTTAAAGGTATCCCCTTGGAAACCCTTGGAAAGGATTGATGAGATTCGGAAAGAAAGAAAAGCTAAGTCTACAATTTGTTGGACCCTTGGATATATTAAGACGTATTGGGAAGCTAGCATATGAGCTAGCCCTACCCCCGAACATGTGGCAAGTTCTTAACGTGTTCCACGTATCAATGTTAAGGAAGAGTAATTCGGATGCCAGATAAATAGGGGCATATGAGCGCATAGACATGCAACCCGACGTAACCTATATGGAGCAACCAGGAAGGGTTATAGAGTAAAAAGGAACAAGTGCTTAGGAGAAGGGTTGTCAAACTATTCAGAGTTTGATGGAAGAACCACAATGTGGGAAAATTTACTCGAGAGTTAGAAAGTGCAATGTTAAGAAAGTATCCCTATTCATTTTCTATCTGATTCCGGGACGGAATCCTTTTAAGGAGGGGAGACTGTAATAACCCCAATTTTTGGAAATTTTTGAAACCCTTATGAATAGTGATTTTGCAGATTATGCTGAATGAGAAAACTTTTCTTGCCACACTATGTAGGGGTTCTGTTATTGATATCCTGAGATTTTATTAGTACTCTATATGGTATATAAGTGTATATAAAGATCGTCAGAATCCAATTCCGAACACTTTGATTTTTCCTGAAAATCCACCAGATACCGCAAGAATTGAGTATAAGGTAACATGATTAAAAGGATTTAAATTCAAGGATTATAAGAGAGGATCATAAAAGGAATAAAATGTATTGAGAAAGGTTAAGGGAACCCAAGTGATAAGATCCCGGATATGATTCCTCAAACGATAAACGAGAACGAAAGTTAAGCGAACCGTATAACAGATCAGCGGTCATTAGGCAAGCAATTAGGAGTTAATCAAGGAGGTTAGGGATGATGATGTCATCAAACCAACAAGAAGAAGACAAGTGTAACAAGATGACCTAAGCTTGATGACCTAAGCATGACAAGTGGGAATGATTGGTTGGTTGATTGTGAGCCACACATTTTTCACCATGGTAAAAATTTAATTTAATTCCAAGACAAAAGGAAGCAACCAACCAACAAATATCATAACACAAATACAAATTGAAAGTTGACTTTCCCATTTCAAGAAGAAAGCTCTCGGCTAAAACAAACTCAGCAACTTCAAACTGCCATATCTCCTTCAATACTCACTCAAATGTTATGTTCTATAGCTCGTTGGAAAGGTATTAAGATGGCCTACAACTCTTGTTCATATGTCTCTTCCAAATAAGCATGGTAAGACCCTTATTTTTACAGTTCTTTAAATCGGACTTTTAGAAACTTCAAAGCCTAACTTTGTGTTCTTGATTTCTTTGGAAAGATCAAGCTTGTAGGAGGCTCCATAAGGCTTCCTAGTAACTTTCCACCCTCCAAGAAAGGTATAAATCTTCACACCCTTAGTAATAAGTTTGAATGTTGAAGTTTGGAGATGGTTTGGATGGATGAGTAGTAATTTGAATGATAAGCATGATTCGAGCTTAATTGTTAAGTAGTTTAGTTGAATTTGGAGATGTTATAATATATGATTGGATTGAGATCCTTGAGCTTATTATGACTGAAATCAGTAGCATTGATGTGTATCTTGAGTTGTTGTTGATTGGTAGTTGGATTGATATGATTTGGAATGGTAAAAAATTTGGAAATCGCGTAAACATAGTCGTCGTAATGTCCGATTTACTTTAGACTGCTTTTGTTCATAACATCAGGACCCGAGAACTCCCTGCTAGGTTTTGACCATTACCATGTTTAGATAGTTCATGTTACGAGCTTCGTTTTGATATGTGGTTTGTTTGATTCCGATGTACGGTTTAGGAGAAACGGCCGTTTTAAGTAACGACGTTTCGCGAACGAAACATTACCCCTCGCCTTACTTTGAAACATAGGTTAAAGACCTTAAAGGACTAATTGGAGTATGAAACATTTATGTAAAGTGTAATAGGCAGTTGGTAAGACACTCGCGAAGGAATCGCCTTAAAACTCGTAATGGTTAATTTATTAAAAATGGTGGAGCCGAGGGTACTCGAGCGACTTAAGAGAATCAGTAAGCGCAAAGCGAGCGTTAGAGTCTAATTTTGTTAAAGTATAGATTTATAAGTGACTTCGGTTTAATTCCAACTTATATGTTGTTTATAGGTTACCAGACTCGTCCCGAGCCATTTGTAACCCCCAGTCGCTCAGGCAAGTTTTCTACCCGTTATACTGTTGTTGTGATGTATATGTGTATATGCATGATCTTGTGATAAACGCATATTTGTTATTAGCAAATTCTTGCGATATATTGTAGCATGTGATATGGTATATACGCATGCCTGTTTCGTATTCTTGATTTATATATCTGTTGGTTCAAATGCTTATTCGTTGCATAATACCTATGCTAGAGATAAGCGGTATTTGCGTATACCCTTAGTATAGGGGATCAAAAGGTGAACTTTTTCTAAAACCGGGAGGCGAGACTCCCGAGTATAATATATTTATATATATATATATATATATATATATATATATATATTGATATAGTTCTTAAAACTATTAATCGAATAAGGTTTATTCGATAACTTTATTTTATTTAATGAATATTATTATATATATTCATTTGAGGGCTTATGACTCCTTTATTTTATTAAATGAATATTATTACGAATATTCATTCGAGGGCTTATGACTTCTTTATTTTATTTAATGAATATTATTACGAATATTCATTCGAGGGCTTATGACTCCTTTATTTTATTTAATGAATATTATTACGAATATTCATTTGAGGGCTTATGACTTCTTTATTTTATTAAATGAATATTATTTTGAATATTCATTCGAGGGCTTATGACTTCTTTATTTTATTAAATGAATATTATTTTGAATATTCATTCGAGGGCTTATGACTTCTTTATTTTATTAAATGAATATTATTTTGAATATTCATTCGAGGGCTTATGACTTCTTTATTTTATTAAATGAATATTATTTTGAATATTCATTCGAGGACTTATGACTCCTTTTATTTTATTATTTGAATATTATTTGAATATTCATTCGAGGGCTTATGACTCTTTTATATTATTTATTGAATATCATTTGAATATTCATTCGAGGGCTTATGACTCAGTTTATATTATTTAATGAATATTATTTGAATATTCATTTGAGGATCTATGAATCCGATTATTTGCTGAGATATGTTCTTTATTTTATTAAAGAATAAGGTGTCGATAATCAAACTTATCTTTGATTATTCAAATAAAGATAGTACTTTCGTATAAGTATATCTTTGGTTATTTAATACTCATTTCAAGTATAAGTTTTAAAACTTCTACTTCAATTATTTTTATAAAGATTATTCTTTATGGGAATATTATTTAAATAATAATATTCAGATATTTTCTAATATATTGGGACTGATTTATTTCATTAAATCAACATTACTCCAAACACTCTTTAAATTGTTTTCGAGTCTTCAAAATGATTTTTAAAAGTTAGAGCGGATCCCAAAACTCATTTTTATATTTAAGATCTTCCTTTTAAAGGGGATTTAAATACTCGTTCAAAACTTGAGGGATCCGGCTCAGTGGTGTATTTTACATTTGCAACGAGGTTGCTGTTTTGAGAAAACATCTTGATTACTTGCCCATCGTTCGGGAAGTAAGTTCATCTATTTGAGTCGGCATAAGCAACATGGGCTCAGTGGGCGTCCATGAAAGTGTAAGTGGCTCAGTAGGAGTCCATCAAATGCGTAAGTGGCTGAGTGGCAGTCCAGCATAAGGTCCTATTGCGGCCAGGGTGATGACCAGTGGGGAATTCGTCCATCTACTAGTAGAAAAGGTTACTTATTGGTATCTTTGCCTGATCAGCAAGATATCAGGTTTATGCCAAGGTTTTCTCCTTTCCAAATTCATTGGATATTGCAACTCTGTTTATAATTTTTATAACAGAGGTTTTCAAGGAGTGTATGAAATGTATATATATAGGTGTATATATATATCGGGATTTAATGAAGTATCTCGTAACATCATTATTTATAATGATATTCAAAGATTGAATCTATTCAAATCTTGTCTTGTAGTCTCATCTATGTGATGAACTTTTGAACTGATTATAACTTGAACGGTGGTAGTTCAAGTAATATTTGGAAAAGATATAAGTATATTGGGGTATCTTGTAACTTCATATTTTCAACTTATATGTAGTTAATGATATAAGTATATTGGTGTGTGTGTTTATTGTGGGGTCACAGTATAGAGTAGTTGATTATTTATTAAGATTGGGTGTTATTAAGGAAAATGGAACTCGTGACAACCCGGATCCCCGACCCCGGATTTGGGGGTGTTATAACTGTGATAATCAAAGTGCTATTTCTAGACAGGAAATCCAGTTCAACACTCAATGATAAAGCACACCAGCATTAGGTACCATTTCATAAGGGAACATGTGATGGAAATTACAGTGGAATTGCATTTTGTTCCAACAGATCAACAACTAGCAGATATATTCTCAAAACCACTATGTGAAGCTACTTTTACAAGACTGGTAAATGAACTTGGAATGGTTTCAGGTTCTTTCTCAAAATCTGTTTAGTTTTTGTTCTCATACATCAAACTTTATGATCAGTGTTTACAGATTTTCTTATCTCAATGTAATCTGTACCTAAATTATAACATATTAAACACTGCTTATTATCTTATGTGATTCTTTAAACTCTGAAAGTGTTTTGAATGTTCTGTGACTATTCAATCCAATGAGGATTATCTTGTTAGATGCTGACTTAGTAGTCTTGAACAAATTATGTATCCCATGTTTGAATTAGTTATTTATGTGGAAATCAATAACACAAGCAAATTCTGATTTTGATCTTAGTCAAATTTACTTCCTGTATCTTATTACTAAGTCACAAACTAGATTATTGCTTCTTCTCTGTCAATTTCTGATGTCAGTAAATCTTAAGGATGAACTACATGCTTGATAAGCCTCACTTATCTGAAGAAAATAAAAGAAAAGACAAATTGAAATCAGGTACTCCCTTGAGATCTAGAGTAAATATATGAAAGGGAAGATCCAAGTGCATTGCTGGTATTAAGTTATATGCATTAGAAAAGCAAATTAATTTTTCTTAGTGACTTTTCACATTCTCTGATTACTGGAAAAATATTCTGATAACAGCATAAATTCTGATGAAAGTTGTAACTCATTTACACTGAGAAGCCATTGTCAAAAGAATTTCAAAAGATGCATAAGATAAGCACAAACAGTTGAGGTGGATTCTTGCATAACTTTATTCTATAGTAGACTTCACAATTTAAGACAGATTTTAAGCATTTTTCTTAGTTATGCCTTATTTCTAAGATATACTAAAATTTATCAGACTTTAATCTTTATATGATCATTTGCACATACACACACTATCACTCCATATGAATGATGGAAATTACCGTGGTGATTTAGTTGTTTCTGATAAACAGTTAAGTATTATTTGCATAAATTCTGAGGACAAGTTCTGATTATGTTCAGATGATTAAACTTTGAAGAAACCAGTCAGTATTTGTGTGAAGAAACACAGAAACAATCATTCACTTTTTGAGTATAGAAGTCATGTTCGGATGACCATTAAATTCTGATAACAGTCAAGTTCTAATACAAACTCTGATGCTTACGTGTCACATTTTAATTGGTTGATTCATTATTAGTTTTTACTATAACGGTCATTTTATCAGAAAATAATTAAGTGAGATAAAAATAGTGGTAATCATTTGGTCAATGGGTGTGTGTTTGTTTTGGTAACCGCATGTGAGCAATAATTACTGCACGTTTACCGTGCCCACTAAAAATATTTTGACTGTTTACATGCTGCCAAGTGTCAAATATCGGTTCTGCTTCAGAAATTAGCCGTTGTAATTAGTGGAGAGAATATATACGAGAGATAAAAGATTTTATAATCTTTTACCTACTTTCTTACTCTTTTCTAATCTCTCTTATTTTCTCTCACTCTCTATTATTCTCTGAATCTATTTTCTCATAGGCATTTTATCAAACACTCTATACACACACAACTTTTCACTTAATTTTCACAGAAATGGCACCTAAGGATCTTATCTATGATGGAGCCAAGTTTGTCCCCAACAACTATATAGTTATTCTCAACAAGGATGAGGCTCCTTCAGAACTTCATTTTATTCAAGATTTTCTCGCTCGAAGTGAAATTGGGTATGCTCTGACCCAACCACATGTTAGATATATTTGAGATGTCATGTCTAATATGTTTTATGTTTAGTTTTCAGATCTTAACAAACAGGAAATATCAGTACTTACTGGAATCAGTACTTACTGGAAGTCAGAACTTAAGGTCATATCAGAACTTAAGGTTATGTCAGAACTTAAGGTTCTGTCAGAACTTAAGTGCGGGAGGACTTACAGTTAAGGAAGGAAGCGGATTTACAGGATAGAAGATCGAGACTAAAACAAAAGAAGATATGCATTGTTAAAAATATTTGATAATGTCATGACTAATGTGATTTATGTTTAGTTTACAGATCTTACTTAAACAGGACAAATCAGTACTTAACTGAAATCAGCACTTATACTGAAGTCAGAACTTAAGTCATCAATACTTAAGGTTCAGAAGATATTTATCAGAAGATAATATCAGGACTTAAAGGAAACGTCAGATAAGGAAAGTAGCTGATTCACAGGAAGAGAAGATCGAGACAAACATAAGAAGAGATATGCATGAAGAAGGAATTCTATGAAGAATAGAATACTTGGAAGAAAAGATATCTTATTGATATATTTTAGGAAGCAGAATTATATTCCATATCAATTAGCGATTATCTTGTAACTGTGTAGTATATAAACACAGACATAGGTTTTACACTATAAGTGTTATCACAATCGAGAAGATTATTTATTGTAACCCTAGCAGCTCTCGTGATATTTGTTCATCACTGAGAGAGGACAGTTCCATACTGTAACAGAGTTTATTATTTTGAATAAAGTTTGTTTTCTGTTACTTGAGTTATTAAAGTTCGATTTGATTGTGCTATACACTGTATTCACCCCCCTCTACAGTGTGTGTGACCTAAAAAGTGGTATCAGAGCCTATCTGTTAATACACAAACAGTTTAAGATCCAAAAACAATCATGTCTGAAGTAGAAACTCCAACTAAGCCCACCAAAACTGAAGAACCTCCAAAGACACAAATTCAAAGCCGATATGAGGCTATTAGAGTTCCCATATTGAGACCATCTGAATATCCCATATGGAAGGTGAGGATGACCATGTTTCTGGAAGCTACAGATCCAGAATATCTTGATAGAATCAAGGAAGGGCCTCATAAACCAACCAAGCTCGCAGTTGCAGTTGCAGGTGAAGCAGCAAAGTCTGTACCAAAGGAGAAGAGTGATTACACTCCTGAAGATATCGCATCAATTGCTAAGGATGCTAAGGTACGACACTTACTGCATAATGCTATTGATAATATAATGTCAAACAGGGTAATAAACTGCAAGACTGCAAAGGAGATATGGGATGCCTTGGAAACAAGATGTCAGGGAATGGATACGATTAAGAAGAACAGGAAGACAATACTCACTCAAGAGTATGAACACTTTGACTCAAAGGCTAATGAGTCATTGACTGATTTATATGATAGATTTGTCAAACTCTTGAATGATTTATCACTGGTTGATAAGGAGTATGATCTTGAAGATTCAAACCTTAAATTCCTGTTAGCACTTCCTGAATGCTGGGATTTGAAGGCAACAACAATAAGAGACAACTATAATCTTGATGAAACAACTCTTGATAAAATTTATGGAATGCTCAAGACTCATGAACTTGAGATGGAACAAAGAAGCAAGAGGAAAGGAGGAAAGTCAAGGACAGTTGCTCTTAAGGCTGAAGAAGAATCCCCCAAGGCAGCTACCTCAAGGAAAGACAAGGGTAAAGCTCTCTTCACAAAGTCTGATACTGAGTCATCAAGTTCTGAAAGTGACGATGACTCAGAATCTGAAAGCTTGCCTGAGACGGATGCTGATGAAGAGATGATGAAGCTGTGTGCTCTTATGGTGAAAGGAATCACAAAGATTGCATACAGGAAGTTCAGGAAGGGAAAGAAGTTTTCCAGGAAAGGCGCAAGTTCTGATAAGAAGAATTTCAGAAAATCTGAGGGCAGAGGAGGAAAGTCTGACAGAGGAGATTATACAAATGTCAAATGCTACAACTGTGGTGAGAAAGGCCACATATCTCCTGATTGTAAGAAAGTGAAGAGTGACAAAGGCAAGGCTCTTGTCACAAAGAAGAAAAGCTGGACAGACACCTCAGATTCTGAAAGTGAGGAGAATTATGCCTTGATGGCAAATGCTAATAAGGCACGTGCTAAAAGCAGTTCTGAAGCTGCTGAATTAAAGGTACCTCAAACTACTTATGCCTTTCATACTGATGATATTAATGAGTTGAGAAGATATCTTAAAACCATGTTCATTAGTTATAGAGATCAAACTTTAACATGTAAAAGATTAACTTCTGAAAATCTTGCTTGCAAAAAGAGGAATGATTACTTAGAAAAGAGTTAGTCATGTTCCATCAAACTCAGAAAGATAGAGATGGTGATTTCTATGTAAGGGATGAAGTGCTTAAAATGAATGAATCTCTAAAAGCTGAGTTAGAAAAGGAAAGAGAGATTATCAGGACTTGGACTAACTCTGGCAGAACAACTCAAAATTTGTTAAGTAGTGAAAACTGGAAAGAGGGCTTAGGTTATGGAGAGGATAAGAATGATAAAGGAACTGTAGATATTAAGCCTATAGTTGTTAAACAAAAATCAAAGTTAAAACCTGTTAAGTTTGTAGCTGTAAAGTTTGATACTGAGAAATCAGAAGTTAAAAAGGAATTAACTTCTTACAAACTAAAACAGGAAAAGACAACTGAAGTAAATGTAGGCTTAATGACAAAGAAGCAGCTTAAGTATAAGCTGAAAGAAGTTAAGAATGCAAACAACGTAAAATCACCTAGGAAAAATAGGAATGGAAAGGAAGGTGTGAATAAAAGCAATGATTATAAGCCTGTTCCTGATGCTCCTAGAAAAACATGTCATAACTGTGGAAGTTCTAATCCCTTCTTTTTGCAGGAAGAATAAGAATATAAACTCCTTACCTTCAAATTCAGGAGTTAAGAGTCAGTATGTTAGATATAAGCCACAAAATCCTTGTTTTCATTGTGGTAGTTTATGGCATTCCATTTATAATTGTAAGGAATATCATAGTTTGTACTATGATTATTATTAAATAAAACCTTCTTTAAAGAAAGTTACCATTGTTCCTTCTAGTGTAAGTTCTGATTCAAAGTCTGATAGTGTAAATTCTGATAAGAAAAATGTTAAAATAAACTCTGATGCTAAATCCGCTGCAAATGTTAACAGACTTAATAAGGCCAAAGGATCCAAGCTTGTCTGGGTCCTTAAAACTAATCATTAGTGGTCTTTGTGATTGCAGGGCAACAGGAAAAATATCCTAGTTCTGGATAGTGGATGTTCAGGACATGTGACTGGAAATAAAGCCCTGCTATCAGACTTTGTGGAGAAGGCTGGCCCAAGTGTTTCTTATGGAGATGGCAACATTGGAAAAACATTGGGATATGTCAATATCAATCTTGGGAATGTCATCATTAAGGAAGTAGCTCTGGTCTCAGGACTTAAACACAATCTGCTGAGTGTCAGTCAAATCTGTGACAGAGGTTATCATGTGGATTTCTTTGAAGAATACTGTGAAGTTGTAAGTAAATCTATAGGCAAAGTTGTTCTGAAAGGATTCAGGCATGGTAACATTTATGAAGCCAAGCTTTCAACAAGTACTGATGGTTCTGCAATCTGTCTGATGAGTAGAGCATCAATTGAAGAAAGCTAGAATTGGCACAAGAAACTCTCTCATTTAAATTTCAACAATATAAATGAACTAGTCAAGAAAGATCTTATGAGAGGACTGCCAAAGTCAGTATTTGCTCCTGATGGCCTTTGTGATTCTTGTCAGAAGGCTAAACAAAGGAAATCCTCATTCAAGAGCAAGACTGAATCATCAATTCTTGAGCCTTATCACCTTCTACATGTTGATCTATTTGGTCCAGTAAATGTCATGTCTATTGCAAAGAAGAAATATGTTATGGTCATATTGAATGAGTTCACCAGATACACATGGGTGTATTTCTTGCACACAAAAAGTGAAACTGCATCTATCTTAATTGATCATGTCAGGCAACTGGATAAATTGGTCAAAGATTCTGTGAAAATAATAAGGAGTGATAATGGTACTGAGTTCAAGAATTTGATAATGGAAGAGTTCTGCAAAAACCATGGAATCAAGCAGGAATTTTCTGCTCCTGGAACTCCACAGCAAAATGGAGTTGTTGAAAGGAAGAATAGAACTCTCATTGAAGCTGCACGTACAATCCTTGATAAAGCAAAGCTTCTAACCTATTTCTGGGCTGAAGCTGTGCAGACTGCTTATTTTACTCAGAATGCAACACTCATTAACAAGCAAGGAAAGACACCATATGAGATGGTGAAGAAAAAGAAGCCAAATCTGAAGTATTTTCATGTATTTGGATGCAAGTATTTTGTTCTTAAGACTCATCCTGAACAGCTATCCAAATTTGATCTAAAAGCTGATGAAGGAATCTTTGTTGGATATCCACTTTCCACAAAAGCCTTCAGAGTTTATAACTTGAGAACAAGTGTGGTCATGGAATCTATCAATGTCTCTTTTGATGATAAGAAGATTACTGGACTTGAAGATTTCAATGATCATGATCAGTTGAGATTTGAAAATGAAGACTTAAATTCTGATACTGAAAATCCTGACAGTCTAAATCCTGATACTGCAAACACTGATGGATTAAACTCTGATGTTATTGAAACTGTGGTGACTATGCCAAATAAAGATGCACCTATGCAGGGGGAGCATATTCAAGATACAATCACATCTCAAGAATGTCACGCCTCCAACTTAAACAGCAATTAAATATAGCTATTACAAAATTATAAAAGAGATAACACAACCAAATCCAAGATCTTACAGTTTAGGGTTTGGAACAGCCCAACACTACCAACTATTACATCTGATTTTGAATACCGAGTCCTCACACAAACTACTATCACTTATTCTACCTGAGCTCGAACATAAGCATCAGCATCACAGGTCTTACGGGCAGTCTGCTTGAATCTAACCATAGCTGCTAGCTGTAATATCAGGGTAAAGCAAGGAGTGAGCCAAATGCTCAACAAGTGCTAATAGTATGACACAAAACATAAATCGAGATATACATTAAAGAATGACAATGGAAAGACATAACCAATGGTAACGAGAGATAAAACTGTGTGAGATGGCATCATTTTGCTTGTATCAAAACAAATTTAAAATCATGTCTTAATCAAAATCATTTTATGACGTTACGGATTACAGTCGGTGATCAGCCGCGAAGTAATCCTGAACCTCGCTGGGTTCTAATACATTAACGGGAATTTCTAGGCAACTTTTAAGTCTAATATAAGTGTGGAAAGGACTCGCGTCTCAGTCCAGATCCACTATTCAATGAAAACATTTATCCCCCTTTGGGACTGAAAACCCACATTTTATTTATTTCAAAAACTGATACCGAATTATAACAAAATCTCTTTTAACAGTAAACATTTTTATTAAGGGAATATAGATCAACTCGAAACACGGGAAATATGGTACTAAATCTCAGGGCCATGATTCACAAAACTATATCTCAAAGATTTAGACAAGGGAATTCAGTGAGGCTATTGGATATTATAAAAGGGTAATGCCAAATTGGGCTTTAAGCAATGGTTTCTCATGAAGGTTCAAGTGCTGGATCGTCAAGAAGGTAGGCTTCATGAATACTAAGGGTGTTAGGGTATGCAGAAATGATCTTTAACTCAGGATATATCAGAATTGTCAAGCTTTAGGATAAGAAAGAGGGTATCAATCAATGAGGAATCACGTTGGTAAGTATCTGACTATCAGAGATCAAGGTTAGGTTCTATAGGGGTTCAAGTTTCAGGGTGAGATATTAATACTTAGGAATCATTAGCATGTTAATCAAGAGGATCAATCAAGTATTATAACAACTCTTTATTTTATCATGGCATTCAACTATCATGAAAAGACTTTTGAACTACTTGCAATACGTACTCGAGGGTTCATGGCATCTCTATATAATTCAAAGATAAACATAAGATACGCTTGATTTAATATATCAAATGACACAGGATAGTTGTAGCAATGTATGAACTATTAGCAGTAAATACGAAGGTCAAGTTGAATCACTTGCCTTGAGAAAGGCTGGTCTGGTCTGACTGGTAGGAGCAACTGGAGCTTCACTCGACCTTTATGGCAAGTTTTCCCTCGTCTCGAGATCCTACATAATAATAATAATCCTCATTATAATATATTCTTACCATCTTAACCTATTTACAACTTGAAATTAAACACGGATGGCACTTAGGCCTATACGCACTTAATTTTATATTCACTTTTAAATTACAAAAGTACACACATAGCCACATATTCACATATCATATATTAACACCAAATAACACCATATATACCATAATGCAACACTAGGCTTGGATGATCTCGACTCACCACTTAAGTCACTTGATTGCTAAACTAGACAAGGTCTTCTAATTTTGGCTTCTTAACTCGATGTGCCTTTCCTAAATTATCCAAAACCTATTGACCCTCACTTGTGCCTTTAGCTCTACTGACCTTATACCATCTTACAAGTATGGTGGTTGACCTAATACTCACCTCTAAGTGTTCTAAAACTATGTGATAAGTGAAAGCGCTCATTGGTGCAAATTTCAGGATGACAACTATGGTTTCTTGAGTGCATTAGAGACTCTTAAACTACAAATTTTCCTTCAAAACTGTTACACAAGACTCAACTGACCTAAGGGCATCTCACAAACTTGATGTGGCTCAAGGGCCTGGCTTGGGCCTTCTTGGGCCTAAGCTAAAAGTCCAAGGTTCTCCTGTTTTTCTGGGCAGAAAACGCCATGACTTGAATTAACTTGTGACACATGGTTCTAAATCATATTCTATGAACAATGGTTGGAAAAACTTCTCTGACACTCCCTCTAACTAAGGCCCAATAGGGCCTAATGAGGGCCTACCCATGACATGGTCAAATCTCCCTATTTCTAAGTTGCAACAAAACTGTCCCCTGCTGGACAGATTTTGTGATTCTACTTGTGCACCTAGCCAAATGACATGCAAACCTCCAACCAACTCCTAAAACCTTTTGTATACTCCCAATACTAACTTCTGGTGGCTTGGGCCTCAAAGTGCACATCAATGACATGGTCAAAACTCACTCTAAACCTCACGGTACTAAACTGATTTTATGCAGAAACTATAACTCTCATTTTCCAAGGTTTTGACTTGACAAACTCACTAACAACAACTCAATACTTAAACCAAGACTTATACATGGTAATCTACTGAACTAACTCCCTTATTCTCAAAATAACCTTGGGTGAGATCATCCATGCCCAAAAATAACAACATGCAACTAAATATAAAATATGCAACTCATGGAAAGCACATAACAAGATTTCGGCTATGCATAAAGTTTTAAATGCTTGCAAAATCGACTTGCACCTAATACTCATCCTTAATAATCATGATATATAACTTCTTTTAAGTATTAATAAGAAATTTATCATGGAAACAATCTATTTTAAGCACACCTATTTCGCATTTATAGATTTTTAAACATAACAACATGATTTCGAAAAGAATAGCATGCAAAACATGGTTGATCATCATTTTAATGTCTTAAAACTAGCATGCATGGCTAAACATAAATATATAATGAAATTTCAGTAGCATGCAAAGGATTTTAAAGCATGATATCTCCATAAAACACTTAGTTAGCACATATACATAATATATCTCATAGAGAGCTCTTGAATTCACAAGAATCAAGAGTTTTTCTTTGGAGATCACATAAGAACTACACATGCATTATTCCTACTGAAATTAAGGCTCACTAACAAAATCTTTCCAAATGATCAAAATCTTATAACATTCTAAGAGAAATCCACATGCATGCATGTCCTCGGGTTTTGCAAACCAAAACAACACATTTTCTACATATGTTCTATCATAAAATTGACATGCAAGCCTAGCATAAGCTATACCTAGATGATCACTTAGCATGCAAGGAGTTTTATCACACTTTCACCACAAAATTCAAGTCATTATCACATAAACATGCAAAATTTGAGCAAAACAACAAGAATGATCTCAAGGACCATTCATTCGGCTCCCATATGGTCATGGCCGAATGAAATGGATGGGAATGGCCATTTAATCATCAAGAGTTTCCTTCTCAAGACTTGGCACTTATCCATTCCTTGTAGTCCTCTCAAAAATAACCCTAAACTCACAAGAATCAAGGTTGTATTTTGAGTTTCACTAAAACTTTTACATGCAACCTTTAAACTTAAACTTTCTACTCAAAACTCTTTGAAATATGAGTGATCATGGTATGGGAAGTAACATTTACTTGTGTAAAGAGTGGAAGCTTGGTTGAGGATTGAAGAAAAAAAAATGGGGAGGGGGGTTTCGGCTTTTAGCCGAGAGTGAGAGGGGAGAGCCGAGAGGAGGGAGTTTGGAGGGAGGAGAGAGTGAGGTGTGGGTGGAGTATGAGAATGATCATGACATTTGCTTGTTTTTATGGTATTTGATTTGACAAAATTTGAGTGGAAAGGAGAATTGACAAGTCTATCCCTTCACTTATACTTGGTGCATTTTGCATGCAAGGGTAAAGAAGGAAATTGGCTAGAAAAATAAGAGTTAGTGGGGTTGGAATTGTCCTCTTTGTCCTTGAAAAGAATGAGAGGGTGGTTTGCATGCAAGGGCTTTCTTGTAATTTGCTAAATATGACAACTAAAATTTATAATAATTTATTTTTATAAAATAAAATACAAGTTCAAAAATTATAAAATTTATACCATAAAATAACTTGGATTTTTAGAGACTTTATAAAATCATTTTCAAAATTTGTGAACAAAATACCTTTTAAAAGAAAAAATTTCCAAGGCTTAGAATATTCCTTATAAATAAAAAATAAAGAAATTAAATAAACTCTTGCTTTGAAAAATCATATACTACATAAAGCAAATTTATAATGCAGAAATTTTCATTCACACAAACGTACAATCATTGAATATATTTTCATTCGGCTTTAATATTATACCAAATCCACAAATAATATTACACGAAGATACCGGTCGTAACATCCTCTCCCCCTTAAGGGATTCTGTCCCCAGAATCTAAGAGAACAGATGAGGATACCGGGAACGCATATCAGACTCTAACTCCTAAGTCGATTCTTCGACCTTAGGGTTCCTAAGACTCTTTACTTGCCAGTCGAGTATTTTAACCAGTTGCTCCACAAATGACAGGCCTGCCTGAATTTCTACAGGTTCATATTCTATCACATGGCTAGCGTCAGGATTGTACTTCTTAAGCAACGACATATGGAACACATTATGCACATGCTGATACTGAGGTGGTAAGGCCAACTCGTAGGCCACCTTTCCTACTTGAATCAAAATCTCAAAAGGACCTATGTATCTAGGTGCTAACTTCCCTTTCTTGCCAAATCTCATCAACCCTTTTCTAGGTGACACCTTCAGCAACACAGCTTCGCCAATTTGGAATTGAACATCCTTACGCGCTGGATCCGCATACTTCCTCTGTCTATCTTGAGCAGCAAGCAACCTTTTCTGAATTAACTTGACTGAGTCATGCAACTGTTGTACCAATTTCGAGCCGAGAATTCTTCATTCCCCTACTTCATCCCAACTTGTTGGTGATCTGAATTTTTTCCCGTACAAAGCTTCGTATGGTGGCATGCCGATACTGTATGATAGCTGTTGTTATAAGAGAATTCAATCAACGGCAAGTGGTCATCCCAACTTCCTGCAAAATCGATTGCACAACTGCGCAACATGTCTTCAATTATTTGAATTGTCCTTTCGCTCTGCCCATCAGTCTGCGGGTGGTATACCGTGCTCATATTCAACTTCGTGCCAAGACATTCCTGAAATTGCTTCCAGAATCTCGAGTTAAATCGGGGATCTCTGCCTGAAACTATTGATACGGGTACTCCATGCCTTAGTACGATTTCGCGCACATACAGATGAACCAACTTGTCCAGTGACGACTTCTAATTTATTGGAAGGAAATGCGCCAATTTCGTAAGACGGTCAATTATAACCCATATTGCGTCATGTCCGGATTTCGTTCGCGGTAGTCCTACTATAAAGTTCATAGCGATATTTTTCTCATTTCCATTCTGGAATCTTCAGGGGCTGAATTAATCCGCTTGGTCGTTGATGTTCTGCCTTTACTTTCTGACAAGTATAACACTTCGCAACCCATTCTACCACGTCTCGCTTCATATTTGGCCACTAAAAGTTCTTCTTTAAGTCTCGATACATCTTGGTGTTTCCCGGGTGGATTGAAAATTTTGAATTGTGGGCTTCATGGAGGATCTCATTCTTTAATTCAAGTACATGAGGAATCCATATTCTGGATGAAAACCTTAGTATCCCTTGCTCATCCCTTTGAGTATTAATCTCCTCTCCAGATAACTGATTCTTCTCTTTCTCCATTACTTCTTCTTGACACTTCTTTATCCTTTCCACTAGTGTTGGCTGAAAGGTCATTGCACGACAACTTCCTCGACTTTTCCATAAGCACAAAGTTCCAATTCCAATCTTTCGATTTCTTTAGATAACTCTTTTGATGTTATCATCATATTCAGTCTCTCCTTCCTACTCAGAGCATCGGCCACTACATTCGCCTTTCCATGATGGTAATTTATCGAACAGTCATAGTCCTTGATCAATTCCAGCCATCTCCTCTGCCTCATATTGAGCTCTTTCTGAGTAAAAATATACTTTAAACTCTTATAATCTGTGTAGATTTCACACTTCTCTCCGTAGAGGTAATGTCTCCAAATCTTAAGTGCGAACACTATG
This sequence comes from Apium graveolens, assembly GCF_009905375.1. Taxonomy (NCBI): domain Eukaryota; kingdom Viridiplantae; phylum Streptophyta; class Magnoliopsida; order Apiales; family Apiaceae; genus Apium; species Apium graveolens. Next base: position 31,071,616 of record NC_133655.1, on the reverse strand, counting down.
GCGGCTAGTTCCAAGTCATGCGTCGGGTACTTTAACTCATGAGGTTTCAACTATCTTGACGCATATGCGATCACTTTACTGTGTTGCATCAACACACAACCCAAACCCTTGTGTGAAGCGTCGCTGAATAATACAAAGTTCCCTTGATCATCTGGAAGTACCAACACCGGAGCTGTTACCAACTTCTGCTTCAACTCTTGAAAGCTATCTTCACATTCTGCACTCCATTCATACTTTTGATTCTTTCTGGTTAACTTGGTCAATGGCGTGGCGATCTTCGAGAAATCCTTGACAAATATTCTATAGTATCCGGCCAATCCTAGAAAACTTTCCACTTCCGTAGGAGTCTTTGGCCTCTCCCAACTCATAACTGCCTCAATCTTTGCCGGATCCACTTTAACTCCCTCATTTCCAATGACATGCCCCAAAAATTGAACTTCCTTTAACCAAAACTCACATTTGGTAAACTTGGCATACAACTTCTCTTGTCGGAGTATCTCCAATGCTATCCAGAGGTGCTGCTTATGTTCTTCTTCCGACTTAGAATAAATAAGGATGTCATCAATAAATACCATGACAAATTTGTCCAAATACTTCTTAAATACCCGATTCATCAGATCCATAAATGCGGCCGGAGCGTTGGTCAATCCAAACGGCATTACTAGGAATTCATAATGCCCATATCTGGTCCTGAATGCGGTCTTGGAAACATCTTCTTCTTTGATCTTTAATTGATGGTATCCCGATCTCAAATCAATCTTCGAAAAGCATTTTGCTCCCTTCAACTGATCAAAAAGGTCATCTATCCTTGGTAGCGGGTAGCGGTTCTTGGTCGTCACCTTATTCAACTCCCGGTAATCTATGCATAGACGCATACTCCCATCTTTCTTCTTTATAAACAGAACAGGTGCTCCCCATGGCGACGTACTTGGTCGTATCACTCCCTTATCCAACAATTCTTGTAGCTGGCTCGCCAACTCTTTCATTTCTGCTGGTGCCATCCTATATGGGGCCTTTGAAACTGGTTCCATTCCTGGAGCAAGATTGATCTCGAACTCGATTTGTCGATCTGGTGGTAAGCCTGGTAGTTCGTCGGGAAACACATCTGGGAACTCGTTAACTACAGGGATATCTTCCATGCTGGGGATGCCTTTTTCCGAATCCACTACATAAGCTAGGAACGACTCACGACCTTTTCTAAGTAGCTTCTTAGCCTGAACAATTGTAAGAAATAGTTGCTCTTGCCTCTGCCCCTTAAATACTACCTTCTCTCCACTCTTCGTCTTTAAATACACTCTCTTGGTCTTACAATTAATCTGAGCGCTATTCTCTCCTAACCAATCCATTCCTAAAATTATGTCAAACTCTCCCAACTTGAAGAGTATCAAGTCGGCTGAAAACTTATACCCCGAAATATCAATCTCACATTTTGGACAAAATTGATTCACAAGAATCTTCTCTTGGTTCGCAATTACCACATTTACTACCTCACTCGTAATCATTTTCACACATTGAAGCTTATCAACAAAAGATTCTGATATGAAAGATCTTGTTGCTCCCGAATCAATCAATACTTTAGCTTTGACATTATTGAGTAAAAGTGTACCTGCTATCACTTCCGAATTCTGTACAGCATCCTTCATCTTTAAATCAAATGTCCTTGTTGTTGCTTGCGGGGTTGCTTGCGGAAAATGCCAATACCTCGGCTGGCACGCTTGCACTGGTACTTGCCACATTCATCAGATCTTTGACTGGTCTCATTGCCTTGCACTCCCTAGCTATGTGTCCAGTCTTCCCACACTTGTAGCACGTAACTCCTGGCTTCGGCATCTTGCACTCATTCGCCAAATGTCCCTTCTGATTGCACCTGTAGCATGTCATGCTCAGCTTATTACACACTCCGGAGTGCCTTCTTCCGCAGTGCTTGCATTCTGGCCTCTGGAACCTGTTTTCTCCAACTTGCCCTTGGCTTGCCTGATTGTTCCCCTTCGATTCTTGCCTTTTACCCAAATTTCCTTTCTTTTGAAAATTTCCGCCCTTCTGGAAACCAATCCTCTTTATATTTCGATCTTGTGAACTTCCTGCTTCAGACTTTTCTCCATAAAATGGAACCTTCCTTTTCTGGTTATCCCTCTCTTTCCTTGACTATATCCCATTATTCTCAATCAGAGCAGCTTTCTGTACTACTCCCGCATAAGTTTCAAGCTCAAACATAGCCACCCTATCTCTGATCCAAGGCTCCAATCCTTACTGAAATTTCTTTGTTTTTTCTTCCTCAGTGCTGGTATACTTTGTCACAAATCTTGACAACTCAGTGAACTTCTTCTCATACTCCAATACAGTCATGTTCCCTTGCTTCAACTCAAGAAATTTTAGCTGCATCTGATTCTGCATGTACTTAGGGTAATACTTGTCCAGAAATAACTTCTTAAATCTCTCCCAAGAAACCTGCTGAGTGACTTTCATAGCTTTTACTGATTCCCACCAATAGATGACTTCTCCCTTCAAGAAGTAAGTAGCATACGGCGCCTTCTGATCGTCTCCTAACTGTACCAACTCAAAAGCCCTTTCCATCTCCTTGATCCATGTGTTAGCTATCACTGGATCAGTGGTATCATGAAATGCAGGTGGATTCACATTCTGAAAAGCCTTGAAAGTGACAATTTGTCTAGGTGGTACTGGTGGTTCAGGTGGTTGGTGTGGCTCACGGTTATCTTGGTTTTCAATTCGTTGTTGAAGAGTTAGTTGTTGTTGAGCTATAACATTGGTTTGCTGTTGCAAAGTTTCCAGTAATCGAAGAATGTTTGGGTCTGTGGTGGATGTGGTTGTTGGGTTCTTCTTTTTGGGAGGCATGATTCTGAAATAAGAGTTGTGTCAAAACAAATATGAATGATAAAATGATTCGAGGGTATCGCATGGCATTCTCATTTACATATGGGGTCAAGTTTCCAAATTAAGCAGATATGATGGTAAAAACGTAAAATAACAGTTGAGAGCAAATGGAACAATAGCACATAATTATTGAAATTTTAAAGGTCACAATACATAGGATTGGGACAAAGTCTGATTCTAGGAATAACAGGCTTATTTAAAGGAAACAACGGAAACAACTGGGGATTCCATAGAGTCTGATAGTACAACATCATGAAAGGTAAATAGAAAGAACTAAGGCTCCACTCCATCTGAACGGGGCTTGGTAGTCTTTTCCTCTCGAAGCATCTTCACATTGCTCTGGAGCTCATCCGCCACCATCTGAATGACATACTAGTTGGTACGGTCCCGGTGCACTGGCATCTCCTCAAGCTTAGTGTTGACGTACTGAACCAAGGTCTCAAGTCTCGCAGTCATCTGCTCCTTGGGCTTCCCTTCGTAGTTTCGGCTGTCCGGATACACGTTCTTCAGTCGGTCTATCAGTCGGTCGTACTTGCCCTGAAGCATGTCGAACTCGCGCCTCAATTCAGCATACACGGAGAAAGCAATAGTGTCATCCGACCCAGAGGATGACGAGAAATGCGCCCTTTGTCGACAACCAATAAGAGGAGTATTAATAATAATTTACTTAACCTACTCTCTCACATATTATCTATAACCTACACACATATCCTATAACCTATTTGGGCTGTCCAGGGACTCTAAACCGTAGCTCTGATACCAAAACCTGTCACGCCCCCAACTTAAACAGCAATTAAATATAGCTATTACAAAATTTTAAAAGAGATAACATAACCAAATCCAAGATCTTACAGTTTAGGGTTTGGAACAGCCCAACACTACCAACTATTACATCTGATTTTGAATACCGAGTCCTCACACAAACTACTATCACTTATTCTACCTGAGCTCGAACATAAGCATCAGCATCACAGGTCTTACGGGCAGTCTGCTTGAATCTAACCATAGCTGCTAGCTGTAATATCAGGGTAAAGTAAGGAGTGAGCCAAATGCTCAACAAGTGCTAACAGTACGACACAAAACATCGGTGATCAGCCGCGAAGTAATCCCGAACCTCGCTGGGTTCTAATACATTAACGAGAATCCCTAGGCAACTTTTAAGCCTAATATAAGTGTGGAAAGGACTCGCGTCTCAGTTCAGATCCACTATTCAAGGAAAACATTTATCCCCCTTTGGGACTGAAAACCCACATTTTATTTATTTCAAAAACTGATGTCGAATTATAACAAAATCTCTTTTAACAGTAAACATTTTTATTAAGGGAATATAGATCAACTCGAAACACGGGAAATATGGTACTAAATCTCAGGGCCATGATTCACAAAACTATACTCTATTAAAGTAACTGAATGGTTTTCATATCTCAAAGATTTAGACAAGGGAATTCAGTGAGGCTATTGGATATTATAAAAGGGTAATGCCAAATTGGGCTTTAAGCAATGGTTTCTCATCAAGGTTCAAGTGCTGGATCATCAAGAAGGTAGGCTTCATGAATACTAAGGGTGTTAGGGTATGCAGAAATGATCTTTAACTCAGGATATATCAGAATTGTCAAGCTTTAGGATAAGAAAGAGGGTATCAATCAATGAGGAATCACGTTGGTAAGTATCTGACTATCAGAGTTCAAGGTAAGGTTCTATAGGGGTTCAAGTTTCAGGGTGAGATATTAATACTTAGGAATCATTAGCATGTTAATCAAGAGGATCAATCAAGTATTATAACAACTCTTTATTTTACCATGGCATTCAACTATCATGAAAAGACTTTTGAACTACTTGCAATACGTACTCGAGGGTTCATGGCATCTCTATATAATTCAAAAATAAACATAAGATACTCTTGATTTAATATATCAAATGACACAGGATAGTTGTAGCAATGTATGAACTATTAGCAGTAAATACGAAGGTCAAGTTGAATCACTTGCCTTGAGAAAGGCTGGTCTGGTCTGACTGGTAGGAGCAACTAGAGCTTCACTCGACCATTATGGCAAGTTTTCCCTCGTCTCGAGATCCTACATAATAATAATAATCCTCATTATAATATATTCTTACCATCTTAACCTATTTACAACTTGAAATTAAACACGGATGGCACTTAGGCCTATACGCACTTAATTTTATATTCACTTTTAAATTACAAAAGTACACACATAGCCACATATTCACATATCATATATTAACACCAAATAACACCATATATACCATAATGCAACACTAGGCTTGGATGATCTCGACTCACCACTTAAGTCACTTGGTCGCTAAACTAGACAAGGTCTTCTAATTTTGGCTTCCTAACTCGATGTGCCTTTCCTAAATTATCCAAAACCTATTGACCCTCACTTATGCCTTTAGCTCTACTGACCTTATACCATCTTACAACTATGGTGGTCGACCTAATACTCACCTCTAAGTGTTCTAAAACTATGTGATAAGTGAAAGCGCTCACTAGTGCAAATTTCAGGATGACAACTATGGTTTCTTGAGTGCATTAAACACACTTAAACTACAAGTTTTCCTTCAAAACTTTTACACAAGACTCACCTGACCTAAGGGCATCTCAAAAACTTGATGTGGCTCAAGGGCCTGGCTTGGGCCTTCTTGGGCCTAAGCTAAAAGTCCAAGGTTCCCCTGTTTTTCTGGGCAGAAAATGTCCTGACTTGAATTAACTTGTGACACATGGTTCTAACTCATATTCTATGAACTATGGTTGGAAAAACTTCTCTGACACTCCCTCTAACTAAGGCCCAATAGGGCCTAATGAGGGCCTACCCATGACATGGTCAAATCTTCCTATTTCTAAGTTGCAACAAAACTGTCCCCTGCTGGACAGATTTTGTTATTCTACTTGTGCACCTAACCAAAAGACATGCAAACCTCCAACCAACTCCTAAAACCTTTTATATACTCCCAATACTAACTTCTGGTAGCTTGGGCCTCAAAGTACACATCAATGACACGGTCAAAACTCACTCTAAACCTCAGGGTACTAAACTGATTTTCTGCAGAAACTATAACTCTCATTTCTCCAAGGTTTTGACTTGACAAACTCAACTAACAACAACTCAATACTTAAACCAAGACTTATACATGGTATTCTAATGAATTAACTCCCTTATTCTCAAAATAACCTTGGGTGAGATCATCCTTACCTAAGGTACAATTATGGCAAAATAAAAGAGATCACATTTCTCAACTCACCAATCATTAAGTTTTTGAAACCACAAGATATGCATTTTATAAAAGATAACCACGAATTATTACCATGCAACAAGAAGCATAAATCAATATTAACACATTATTCCTACTGAAATTAAGGCTCACTAACAAAATCTTTCCAAATGATCAAAATCTTATAACATTCTAAGAGAAATCCACATGCATGCATGTCCTCGAGTTTTGCAAACCAAAACAACACATTTTCTACATATGTTCTATCATAAAATTGACATGCAAGCCTAGAATAAGCTATACCTAGACGATCACTTAGCATGCAAGGAGTTTGATCACACTTTCACCACAAAATTCAAGTCATTATCACATAAACATGCAAAATTTGAGCAAAACAACAAGAATGATCTCAAGGACCATTCATTCAGCTCCCATATGGTCATGACCGAATGAAATGGATGGGAATGGCCATTTAATCATCAAGAGTTTCCTTCTCAAGACTTGGCACTTATCAATTCCTTGTAGTCCTCTCAAAAATAACCCTAAACTCACAAGAATCAAGGTTGTATTTTGAGTTTCACTAAATCTTTTACATGCAACCTTTAAACTTAAACTTTCTACTCAAAACTCTTTGAAATATGAGTGATCATGGTATGGGAAGTAACATTTACTTGTGTAAAGAGTGGAAGCTTGGTTGAGGATTGAAGAAAAAAAAATGGGGAGGGGGGTTTCGGCTTTTAGCCGAGAGTGAGAGGGGAGAGCCGAGAGGAGGGAGAAGGGAGGGAGGAGGGAGTGAGGTGTGGGTGGAGTATGAGAATGATCATGACATTTACTTGTTTTTATGGTATTTGATTTGACAAAATTTGAGTGGAAAGGAGAATTGACAAGTCTATCCCTCCACTTATACTTGGTGCATTTTGCATGCAAGGGTAAAGAAGGAAATTGGCTAGAGAAATAAGAGTTAGTGGGGTTGGAATTGTCCTCTTTGTCCTTGAAAAGAATGAGAGGGTGGTTTGCATGCAAGGGCTTTCTTGTAATTTGCTAAATATGACACCTAAAATTTATAATGATTTATTTTTATAAAATAAAATACAAGTTCAAAAATTATAAATTTTATACCATAAAATAACTTAGATTTTTAGAGACTTTATAAAATCATTTTCAAAATTTGTGAACAAAATACCTTTTAAAAGAAAATTTTTCCAAGGCTTAGAATATTCCTTATAAATCAAAAATAAAGAAATTAAATAAACTCTTGCTTTGAAAAATCATATACTACATAAAGCAAATTTATAATATAGAAATTTTCGCTCACACAAACGTACAATCATTGAATATATTTTCATTCGGCTTTAATATTATACCAAATCCACAAATAATATTACACGAAGATACCGGTCGTAACAAAGAAGCATCAGAACATACATCTGGCTCTTTAAGTTCTGATTCATCAAGTTCTGATAAGCCAAGCTCTGATAGTTCTGAAAATCTAAATTCTGAAGGATCCAAGTCAGAGAGCATAGTTTTAGGGGGAGCATCAGAAAATGTTGATGAAGATAGCATGGATCTTGGGGGAGCATCCAGTTCTAGAGAAAACCTTCCATCTGCAAGGAAGTGGACTAAATCACATACACCTGATTTGATAATTGGAAATCCTGATGCAGGTGTCAGAACTAGAACATCTACTTCAAGTGAATGTCATTACAATTCTTTTCTTTCTGAGACTGAGCCAAAGAAAGTGGAAGAAGCTCTTCAAGATGCTGATTGGGTGCAACCAATGCAGGAAGAGTTAAATGAATTTGAAAGAAACAAAGTCTGGACCCTAGTGCCAAGACTAAAGAACAGATCTGTTGTTGGTACAAAGTGGGTATTCAGAAACAAAACTGATAGTGATGGCATAATTATAAGGAATAAGGCAAGGTTGGTTGCAAAAGGATATTCTCAACGGGAGGGAATTGATTATGATGAAACATTTGCACCAGTTGCTAGATTGGAAGCCATAAGGATATTTTTGGCTTATGCTGCTCACAAAAAGTTTACTGTCTTTCAAATGGACGTGAAAAGTGCTTTCCTCAATGGAGAATTGGAGGATGAAGTATATGTTGAACAACCTCCAGGCTTTGTAGATTCCAAATATCCAGATTATGTCTGCAGGCTTGATAAAGCACTTTATGGACTTAATCAAGATCCAAGAGCATGGTATGAGACTTTAGCTCAGTTTCTTCTGGAAAGTGGATTTAACAGAGGAACTATAGACAAAACACTGTTCTACCTCAACCATGGAAAGGACTTACTTCTGGTTCAGATATATGTTGATGATATCATCTTTGGTTCTACAAATGACAGGCTTTGCAAGAAGTTTGCCAAACTGATGCAGTCAAGATATCAAATGAGTATGATGGGGGAACTTAGCTATTTTCTGGGCCTTCAAGTCAAGCAGAATGAAGAAGGCACTTTTATTTGTCAAACCAAGTACACCAGAACTTTGCTGAAGAAATTTGGAATGCAAGATTGTTCAAGTGCATCCACTCCCATGGCCACTGTAACAAAACTGGATAAGGATACTGCTAAATCAGTAGATATTACTGATTACAGAGGTATGATCTGCTTTCTACTCTATCTAACTGCTAGTAGACCTGATATCATGTATGCTACCTGTCTTTGTGCAAGATTTCAAGCAGATCCAAGAGAACCTCACTTAACAGCTGTGAAAAGGATTTTCAAATATCTTAAGGGAACAGCTGATCTGGGATTGTGGTATCCCAGAGAATCAGATTTTAAACTAATAGGTTACTCAGATGCAGATTTTGCAGGTTGCAAAATTGACAGGAAAAGCACAAGTGGAAGCTGCCAATTTCTTGGAGGCAGATTGGTTTCTTGGTTTAGCAAGAAACAAAAGTCAATTTCCACATCAACTGCAGAAGCTGAGTACATTATTGCAGGAAGCTGTTATGCACAGATTCTTTGGATGAAGAATCAGTTACTGGATTATGGGTTAACATATTTTAAAATCCCTATTTACTGTGATAATAAAAGTGCTATTGCTATGACAGGTAATACAGTTCAACACTCAATGACAAAGCACATCAGCATTAGGTACCACTTCATAAGGGAACATGTGGATGAAGGTACAGTAGAATTGCACTTTGTTCCAACAGATCAACAACTAGCAGATATCTTCACAAAACCACTGTGTGAAGCTACTTTTACAAGATTGGTAAATGAACTTGGAATGGTTTCAGGTTCTTTCTCTAAATCTGCTTAGTTTTATTCTGGTGCATCAGACTTTATGATCAGTATTTACAGAAATTACTCTCTTTGTGTATTATGTGCTTAATTGAAAAATTACTTAAGTACTGATTGTTATCTGATGTGAATTTCTAAACTCTGATAGTGATATGACTGTTTCTGTGACTATTCAATCCTATGAGGATAACTGTGCTAGATGTTGACCTAGTAGTCTTCAATATACTAGAGATCCCGTGTTAGAAGTAATTATTTATGTGGAAATCCATTGACACAAGCAAATTCTGATATTGAGCTTAGTTGAGTTTACTTTGTCTATCTTATTACTAAGTCAAAAACTAGAATAATGCTTCTCATCAGTTAAGTTCTGATGCTAGTAAATCTGTTGAATGTACTATGTGCTGATAAACTTCTCTTATCAAAAGAAAAGGGAAAAGAAAAAGAAATAAAAATCAGGTACTCCTTTGAGATCTAGAGTAAAAATGTGGAAGGGACGACCCAAGTGCATTGCTGGTATTAAGTAATATGCGTCAGAAAAGCAAATAAATATTTTTCTTGGTGACTTTTCACACTTTATGATTACTGGAGAAATACTCTGATAAAAGTATAAATTCTGATAAGCAGTCGTGACTCACTTACACTGAGAAGCCACTGCAAAATGGAATTTAAAAAGATGCACAAAATTAGCACAAGACAGTTGAGGTGGACTCATGCATGAACTCATTCAATAGTAGGCTTCAGAATAATGACATATTTTAAGTAAAGTTTTAGTTATGCCTTATTTCTAAGATGTACTGAAGTGAATCAGACTTTACTCTTTATCTGATATTTAGCTTAATGCACACACTAACACTCCATATGAATGATGAAATTTTCTGTGGTGATCCATGTTGTTGTAGATGAACAGTTTATGTGTCAAATTGCATAAATTCTGAGGACATATTCTGTTGAACGTTCTGATGATTAAGTTCTGAAGAATCGATATCAGAATTTGGGTGAAGAATTACGGAGATAGGCATTCATTTTTCGAGTTCAGAAATCATGTTCTGATGACTGTTAAGTTCTGATATAAGTCTAAGTTCTGATATTAAATTCTGATCCTTTACTTGACTTATTTGTGGTTACAAGTTGGAACAGTCTCCTTTTCAATCAGAATATGTTTGGGTAGAATATTAACAGTCAATCTAATTAGGGTTAGTAGAACACGTACATGCACAGTAATTTTTACTTATTTCTTGTGCGCATTAAACCCTGTCTTACACTTCCAATGACTGTTTTTCGTCTACCCAGTCTAGGGAGACGGGGTAGAATTATTTCTACATGTCCGCATTAAATTATCCATGCTGAAAGGAATATGTCCTAAGTCCAATCAGGTATTAGGATTTAGGAATAACTCTTTATGTAATCTGTTTTGATTTCATTGATATTAATAAAAGACTTGTTTTGTTTTTATTACGGGCTTTATCTATTTAAGTGTTTAAATAAGATATACCATAGTTTAGAGTAAAGCTTTTTATGGATTATGATGAGATCATAATAGTGAGACCTAAAAAGATGATAACTCTAAACTTAAATTGTTCCTGATCATAGGATTACTAACTGATAATTAATAATCCGCAAAGATCGGTACATACTATGCTTGCTTCATTATGAAGGATGTCTGTTCTCATAGATATTTGTGTGGTGACACTATAGCTAGTATGTAGGTGCTTATTATGGAATAAGTTCACTGAACATGACTCGCCCAGCTGAACAACTGATGGAGTTCACTCACGTGTCAGCAGTTGTTCGCTTAGGGATAGTTGTACAAGTATCCTTAGACTTGAGGTCATCATAGTCATCTTGTGTACACTGAACTATGCTTTGGTTTAGTTCTTAGTCTCCAGGGACAATTATTAGGGCTCTTCTGGGTATAGGAATTTATACACGAAGATAGTGTATGATCAATAAAAGATCTACCCCTTGCAGTGAAGGAGGCGAATGTTCAAGGCTGATCCACTTATGCTAGTTCAGGAATCTCTGGCCAGAGTAAATGAAATTAGAAAGGAGTTTCTAATTTGCATAGAACTACGCATAGTAAATGGTAAGCAAAGTGATTGAATTAGATAGGCTTGACACGAGATCCATGCCTTGTATTTAATCGGGACATTGTAGGGTAGAAGGAGTTTATTGTACGGTAACTATTCACTGACAGGTTCTTGGTATTCTAAGCAGTGAATTCATATTATCCGGATAGTCGCGATATGTTGAGAAGCATCACTCACGATGTAGAATAAATGTGATTAATTAATTAATCATATTTAATAAATTAGAGAATTTATATAAATAATGATAAAATAGTTTTATTATTATTTATTTCTACTACCGGCTTAATATTGAACCTACAGGGTCACACCATAAAAAGAGAATGATTTAATGGTGGAGGAATTAATTAATAATGGCTAATAATTATTTATTTATGAAATAAATAATTAATTGGCAAATTTAATAATTGATTAAATGAGATTTAATTGATTATAAATTAATTAAGAAAAGTTCTTAATATTATTAATTAAGGATTTAATTTTTGGAAATTAAATCAAGAGAGAGAATTATTTCTAAAGTATTTAGAAAAAGGATTAATAATTAAAAGGTGTTTTAATTATTAATGAGAATAATAAATGGGATAATAATAATATTATTTATGGGAAAATTTCAGCTGAAAATTTTGCCTATAAATACACTATTATAGACCCTATTTTATTCGAACCCACATCAAATACAAAACCCAAAAAGTTTGGAAAACCCAATTCTCTCCACCTCCTTCCTCCTCCTTAACATCGTTTTTCTTGGTGGATACCGGTGGAGTGCTTCACACTTGAGGAGCAACTGCTAAGGATCTCTGATCGTTGTCTCCGAATTATTTTAAAAGGTTAGATTCGATCCCTCGAATTTTTATTCACGATTTATATGCTTTTATTTGGATTTTGTATGTATAAAAGTGTTTTACCATGACCCCGCTGCATTAAAAATCCAACAATGGTATCAGAGTATAGGTCGTATGTATATAGATCTGTGGTAAAAAATTCAGAATTTTATGTGCTTGTATGAATTAATTATGATTTTTACAAGTTATATTATGGATTAATTTTTCCTAATGAGAAATTGTTTCTCAGAATAATTTTGAATGTTGATCTGGGTTCTACAAGTGTTGTAGATCGTCTGGGTATTTTTTTTCATAATTTTAGGATGTATAGATTTTTTATTATGAATTTTTGAAGTTCTTACAATTAAATTTGTAATTAAATAATCATATATTTATATATATATATATATATTGCATATATGTATTTCTGTGTTGTCTGTTTATGTTGTCTGAGGCACGGAAGCAAAGCAGAGGAGACAGCACGGCTTACAGGTACAGACACGCTGATCGAGAAAGTCAGGCGGCGAAAAAAAAATAAAAATATAGGGGTGTAACGCATTCCGGGAATGCGTTACACACCTGTGGCGCATTCACGGAATGCGTTACACCCTTTAATGGCTTAAAAGGGGTGTAACGCATCACCGGAATGCGTTACAGGGCTTGTAACGCGTTCCTGAAATGCTTTACAGCCCTCTGTTGATTTTAAAATTGATTTTCTGGGAGTTTCGTAACTCCGTTTTGGGCGTGCAATATACCGTTGGATTCGTTTTTCGAGACGGATCTTATGGTGTGATCAATTTTAGTTTATATAAAAGTTTTGAACTGTTTATATTTCCATGAAGTGTTTTAAAGTTGTTTTTGACTGTTTTAATTGCTTTTAAATGCTTCATGTGATACATAGAGATGTATAATGCTTAGACTAATGTGCTAGATGATTTAACATGCCTACCTTGATGTTTATTCATGTTGATATATGTGATATATGCTTAGTTTATCATGCGATGATAGATTTAGGTGAACTTAAATGAACATAAGGCGTTCGTTAGACAACCTAGTATAGTGAAATTGTTTCATAACCTTAATAATAATATTATGAATACAATCATGAGATTCTTGTGTTTATGAAACACGTAATTGAATATGAATTTTCGATATGAGAGAAAGGATGATTCTGTCAACAACAGATTTCTATCTGTAAGAAAGGGTTATTAAGTGACGCCTCTTGACAATGTTCCACCCGATCTGGGAATCATCTGATTATTGATTATTGATTTGAAATATTTAATTTAAAAGGAAGAATTTCTTTATAATATGATTATGATTGTAACGTAATATAATCCCTCTAAAATTAAATAATATCAAGTAGTAATTGGCCAATGACACAACGGGCTTGTGTCGGTCATAGCCTTCCAACATAGTAGAAAGTAGTTCTTATTTTTGAATCATTGTCGTTTCGTGCCACAGCCGAGGGCTTTGATTTCGAAATAAGAAATACTTGTCTATTACATAGAGATGTGTACATTGAATAAGAATCTAAAGGTCTTTACGTGCCACAGCCGTGGGCCTTTGGGGACTGATTCAATTGTACGGAATGTTGGGTTAGACTTGACTTAGAATATTGAGTTTGTCGTGCCACAGTCGTGACTCAATTATTCAAGAGGCTAAAGTTTGATTAGGGAATAACATTAGATGTAATTGACAAGAGTTGTCTGCCTATTGAACATTATATGGCGTTTCGTGCCACAGCCGGGGTTGTGTAATGAAATGTAGGATCCCTATTCCCACTAGCCTTATGAATGCTTAATTTTTCACGTAGGGGGTTGAATAAATTAGGAAAACTAGTGGGAGCTACTTATGAATAAAGACCCGATTCATATAGTGTTTTGAAATGAAATCGAATATTTGCTAAGTGTTGTTATGTGTTTATCATTTACAGATTTACTTTGTACGTTATGTCTTCTGCACTATCACTCAGGAGCATACTAGATGCTCACAAATTGACTGGTCCTAATTATGCTGACTGGCTTCGAAATTTGAGAATTGTTCTCAGGATTGAGAAGCTGGAATACGTGATTGACTCACCTAAGCCTACTGAACCTGCTAGTGATGCACATAATAATGAACATGTTGTGTATCGTAGGTGGATAGATGATGCAAATGTTGCTCAATGCATCATGCTAGCTTCCATGAACATTGAGCTACAGAAGCAACATGAGCATATGGATGCTCACACTATCTTCATGCATCTACAAGAGTTGTATGATGTGGCGGAGAGGACAGCTCGATATGAGATATCGAAGGAGCTGTTCGGTTGTAGGATGTCTGAGGGATCATCTGTGAATGACCATGTACTTAAGATGATCAATTTGATTGAACGTCTTGGACAACTTGGTTTTGCCATGGATGGGGAGTTGAGCCAAGACTTGGTCTTGCAATCGCTTTCGAGTTCGTTCTTGTAGTTTGTTGTGAACTTTCACATGAATAAGTTGGATGTCAGCCTGCCTGAACTCCACAACATGTTGAAGACTGCGGAATCGAATTTTCCCCCTAAGAAGAGTTTTGTTCTTCTAATTGGTGAAGGTTCCAATCCTAAGAAAAGGAAGAGGAACCCTTCCAAGAAGAAGAAAGTAGGTGAAAAAATGCCGGTTCCACCAAAAGCTGAAGACCCCAAGAGCAAAGTTGTTTGCTTTCACTGTAACAAGGTGGGGCACTGGAAGAGGAACTGCAAGGTTTACCTTGCAGGATGGAAGAAGAAGGGTAGTGAGACTACCACTTCTGATTCAGTTATGTTCATGATAGAAGTGAATATGTCATTTCTACTTGGGTATTAGATACCGCCTGTGGTTCTCATATCTGCAATTTGTTGCAGGGACCAAGGAGAAGTAGGACTCTTGAGGAAGAGGAGGTGATTCTACTGATGGAAATGGAGCAAGAGTTGCTGCTGTAGATGTAGAATCATTTCATTTACATAGGCCTACGGGCAAGACTATTGTTTGAAATAATTGTTATTTTGTTCCCTCGATTGTGAGGAATATTATTCCCATGTTAGACTTGGCTGGATTTTCATTTATTATTGAGAATAATGAATGTTCTATTCTTAGAGATAATATTCTTTATGGACGTGGTACTTTAAATAATGGTCTGTATAAATGTGAAATAATTTACTTCAGATTGAACAAACTAATAAAAGAAAAGGGATGATGAAAATCTCACTTCATAGTGGCACTGCAGTCTCCATTTAGTGGACATGGAGAGAGGGCTGCAGATTTGCTAGGAATGGTACACACAG
Source organism: Apium graveolens (assembly GCF_009905375.1). Classification (NCBI taxonomy): domain Eukaryota; kingdom Viridiplantae; phylum Streptophyta; class Magnoliopsida; order Apiales; family Apiaceae; genus Apium; species Apium graveolens. Next base: position 31,056,053 of record NC_133655.1, on the reverse strand, counting down.
TTGTATGTGGACCAATGTCTACGCAAGCCATGGGTGGATTTTCATACTTCATTACTTTAATAGATGATAGATCTGGATTCGGATATGTATTTGATGAAACACAAGTCTGAGGCCTTTGAAAAGTTCAAAGAATATAAGTATGAAGTGGAGAAACAACCAAACATAGTATTATAACTCTTCGATCAGATCGAGGTGGTGAATACTTTAATGGAGTGTTTCTAGATTATCTCTAAGTAAATGGTATAGTCTCCCACTGGACTCCTCCAGATTGGTATCTGAAAGGAGAAATCGAACTTTGTTAAACATAGTTCGGTCCATGATGAGCTATGCAAATCTTCCAGTATTCCTATGGGGTTATGCATTGGAAACCTCAGCATATTAACTGAATAAGGTGCTTTCCAAAATCTGTTCCTCAAACTTCGTATGAGATATGGAAAGTAAGGAAACCGAGTCTTAAACACGTTAAGATTTGGGGATGTCCAGCTTATGTCAAGAAAGTTGACCCAAATAAGCTGGAATATCGATCCGTAAAATATAGTTTTGTGGGATATCCTAAAGAGACTTTAGGGTATTACTATTACACCGATTATCGGGTGTTTGTCTCCAGACATGCTACCTTCTTGGAAAAGGAGTTTATCCTTGAAGGAAACAGTGGGAGCAAAATTGAACTTGATGAAGTTCAAGAAGCACAAACTACTACGGATCATGTGGAAACACATGTTCTGACTGAACAACCTTTTGTGGAACAGCCCATTCATAGATCAGGGAGAGTGTCTCGCCAACCTGAGAGGTATTATGGCCTTGTCATTGAGAATGACAATGAGTTGTCGATCATTGATGATGACGACCCTGTAACCTATAATGAGGCTATGAGTAGTGTTGACTCAGAGAAATGGCATAGTGCCATGAAATCCAGAATGGAATCTATGTATACGGTATACAAAAGATAGATTATAGAAGATGGCCAGGTGGAGACCTATAAGGCCAGGCTTGTGGAAAAAGGATTCAAACAAAGGCAATGGATTGACTTTGATGAAACCTTTTACCTGTAGCCCTGTTAAAATCATATTTAATAAATTAGAGAATTTATATAAATAATGATAAAATAGTTTTATTATTATTTATTTCTACTACCGGCTTAATATTGAACCTACAGGGTCACACCATAAAAAGAGAATGATTTAATGGTGGAGGAATTAATTAATAATGGCTAATAATTATTTATTTATAAAATAAATAATTAATTGGCAAATTTAATAATTGATTAAATGAGATTTAATTGATTATAAATTAATTAAGAAAAGTTCTTAATATTATTAATTAAGGATTTAATTTTTGGAAATTAAATCAAGAGAGAGAATTATTTCTAAAGTATTTAGAAAAAGGATTAATAATTAAAAGGTATTTTGATTATTAATGAGAATAATAAATGGGATAATAATAATATTATTTATGGGAAAATTTCAGCTGAAAATTTTGCCTATAAATACACTATTATAGACCCTATTTTATTCGAACCCACATCAAACACAAAACCCAAAAAGTTTGGAAAACCCAATTCTCTCCACCTCCTTCCTCCTCCTTAACATCGTTTTTCTTGGTGGATACCGGTGGAGTGCTTCACACTTGAGGAGCAACTGCTAAGGATCTTTGATCGTTGTCTCCGAATTATTTTAAAAGGTTAGATTCGATCCCTCGAATTTTTATTCACGATTTATATGCTTTTATTTGGATTTTGTATGTGTAAAAGTGTTTTACCATGACCCCGCTGCATTAAAAATCCAACACATGCGTCTCCTGGCATTCTTCTGCCTATATAAACCAACACTTCACATCAGCCTACACATTATTCCCTTTCTCAAACACTTACTCTCTTTTCTCTCCTATACACAACATCATGGTTAACTACAATATGTTTTTAAACTATGAGACCTTCAACATGGAGTTAAGCCATGAGGGATGGCAGCAGGAATGGCACGTGACTGTCATTCCTGATGAGATTTGGGACTCGGTTCCCCAGGAGGTTCTCACACACCTCCTGTTCTTTTACATGGACTACCATCGCCATCTGGAGCGATTGGAGGAGGAAATGCTGGAAGCTCTCCGCCAGCAAGAGCGAATCATAAGACTCGCTATTCTTTTTGTAGAGAGTAGGAAGAAGAAATAACTTATTTTCTTCTTCCTGTTTTTCTTCATCGTCAGCCTTGCCCTGCTTCTTAAGCTAGGACTAAGGCTGTTGATGTTAGGATTAGAAGGTTAGGACAGTCTTGTAATTCTCTGATGTAATTTCAATTTCATGAATGTATTCTCTTAATATATTAATGAAATTTTTTATTTTTGCAAGATTCTGTCTCTGAGATGTTTGCACATTTACTGCACTGTTAAATCATGATATATCCATGTTCTGATGATCATTTTAATCATTGATTTAAATTAAGTTCTGACTTTAAAATATCAGTACTTGTTTACTTGATTTATTTTGGTCATTCTCACACTTGAAATTTATTTTTAGAATATTGGTTTTGCAGTGAAAATAATTGAATACGAGGGAACAGTTTAAATTTTGAATTAAAACTGATTTACCTCAATTAATGGGATTACTGGGTAAGTGGAACGGTTTTTCCTTGAAAACCTGCATGTGATAAGTCATGATTACTGTTTTCCCATGCCCATTAACTATTCATTATTGCTGCATGTCTGACAGGTGTCCAACGGTTATATTTTTTTTACCAAGTATAAGTAAGAGAGAGAGAAGATTATACAATCTTTTATTTACTTTTACACTTTATCTCTCTTTCTTTGCTTTTACTCTCTCTCATCTCCTGACGTTGGTTTTTCATACAGACATTTTATAGGGGATAGGATGATAGAGGATAGAAATGTAGTTTACTTTGCTAGATTCTGTCAGCTTATATATACCTTTTGTTGTGCTGATGACTCTCAACTAGCCAGTTCTTTATATCCACCCTTTAAAATTGCAAAACGAGCCTTTAATGACTTGGTAAATACTGACCTTAAGAAAAAGGTGGTTAGACCTTTACAGATTCCTCAGTCTGTAAAACAGATTTTGGTAAATGCTGATCCTGAAACCTATAGATCTGTTTATCCTAATGTACAACCCACCACCACATCCCAAACACCATAGCAACCATCAGAACATACCACTCATACATCTATACCTCAACCCTCCCTCAGAACATATCTCAAATCATATCTCACAACTTCACAGACAGCTCAACCTTCATCCTCAGCACCTACTGTGAAGCCTTCATATTCCAAGCCCAAGAGGACAAAGACTGTTCCTCAAACACCACAGAAGAGAAGGAGGATTGTTCTGAGAGATGAGTCTGATAGTGAGGAACAGGTCTCTGCATCAGAACCTGTTGTTAAAGAAGCTGAAAAAGTCTCTTCTCAGAAGGATTCTGGAATTGGGGGATCTAAGCTTCTCAAAAGGCTTAGAAGAATGACTTCTGCTGAACCTCCCAAGGAATCCCCACCTTCAAAGAGATACAAGAAACAGAGAGCTAAAAGGCCAGTTTCAGATGATGAGGAAGCAGTAGCTAAGGAAGGAGATCAGGAATCTCTGGTCTCACAAGAACCAGAATTTGTTGAAGCCACTGCTTCTCCATTGACTCCAACTCATGAAGCTGCTACAGAAAAGGCCAACACACCATCTGTGTCTCCTATACATAAGACTGTATCTCCTGTTAACCCAGGCACAAGTGCTGAAATTGATATTCATAACCTGATTGTGCCTGAGGTACTTTACTTAGAAGCTCCAACAACAATTCATCCATCAACAACACCTGTTACTGATGCTACTCAAACTCCAGAATTGTCTACTACACCTTCTCTGTATCTAGATGTTGATGATCAGAATATAGGTGAGCATCAGGATATGGCTGTTGATCAGAACTTGGAAACAGATCAGCATTTAGAGGATGATGCTGAAGTCTCAATTGTTTCTCATACTGTTGTTCTATCAGAAGATGCTGATTCTGTTAGTTCTGATGTTTCAAATGCTGATCCTACTGGTGATACTGCTATGCATGCAGATGCTGATGCAGCTGGTCCTTTAGGACATGCACCTCAGCAAACTGTTCACAAAAGTGAGTTCGTCAAGAAGTTTACTCGAAGAGAAGCACTAGTGCCTTGGAGTGAAACTCCTCGAGGACAGGAGTGGACTAAGGAATGGAACTCAGTTACCTTTGTTCCATCTGAAAAGATTCTTGCTGAGCACTTGACAAAAGCTGATGAAATGTTAATTAATGATGATTTCAAGACACGGCTTCGAGTCACTACATTGAGTACTAGACATTTGCAAGGTCTCCATTCAACAACTCATGCAGAAACAGTTAAAAAACTTGAAAAGAAAAGTTTCTTCAAACCTACCTTTGACAGAGTTGCTTATATTGAGAAGACTCAAGAGAAACAACAGTCTCAGATTGATGATATTTTGAAAAATCAAGCTTCTCAGCAATCTCAACTCGATGAAATCCAAGCCTCAGTGGAATTGCTTGTCTCTCTTATGTTCCTGCTGATGCCAAAAAGGGGGAGAAAGTAATTAAGTCCAAATGCAAAACTGTTAAGACACTGAAGGGGAAGGATGATGAAAAAGATGACCAGGGAAACTCTGGAATGGATGGAGGTCATGATCAAGGTAGAAGTTTCTCATCAAGAAAAGTTGAATTCACAAGTCACAGGACAAGTTCTGATGCTGGAAAAAGAATTACTTCTGCTACTGGTAAAAGGATAAGTTCTGATGAACTTTTGGATCTTGATGAAGAAATGTCAAGACAGTTATTTCTTAAAGAAAATCCAGGAATGGACTTGGAGAGTCTAATGGAAGAAGAAGCTAGACTTAAATCAGAAAAAGTCAAATCTAAATCTGAAGCTTCTGGTAAAAAGAAACTTCCAAAGCTCAAAGGCATTGTAATAAAAGAAAGGACAAATCCTGAAACAACCAAAGCTAAATCACAACTGCAGATAGATCCAAGGTCCAAGGGCAAAGAGAAAGTTGGTGAACCTATCAAGGTTTATGTGCCTCCTATGAATGAAGAAATTACTGATGAAGATGCTGATCTTGCTCTGACTTCAAGAAAAGTTTCTAAGACAACCTCTGACATGGCTCAAGTTCTTCAGAGTCAAGAGATAGTTAGTTCTGATATCTCAAAGAAGCAAGTAACCTCTGACATAGCTCAAGTTAACTTAATATCAGAAGATAAATTAAAGGAAACCTCCGACATTGCTCATGTTAAACCTTCGAAGATACTCCTACCAGGATTCACCAAAGCCAAACAGACTCAACCTTTGAAGACTGCTGCAAGTGGTTTTGAAGCAAGGTTGGTTACTAGAAAGGAAGCAAGAGATAAAACTGGATTGGGAAGTGTTGATGAAACAAGAATACAAAACACAACCAATGATCCAACTTCCTTGAGTGAACCAGGTATTGGAGCAACTCCTGAGAGATTGAATCAACTAGAATCTGTACAAATAGTTTACCATGCCTACTTGAAGGAACACATCTTGTTGTACTTCATGACAGATGGTAGGGTTTATCATATAAGGGAAAATGCCATTCCACTGAAGTATTTTGAAGAACTGGAACATGTATTATTCTTACTTCAAGTGAATGATAAAATAACAGAAAGTGCTGCAAACTATTTGAAGAATCAGATTCAGAGACAGAAAAGGCTTTATTCTGTAAAGTCTGACAGCACATATCTTCCAAAGTACAGAGATCACAAGGGTGATATTGTTGAGATGAAGCCCAACTCTGCTAAGATTATAACTACATTTCTGGGTTACAGGGCTGTAGAATTCAATCTTGAATCTGACAAGGCATATTTGATCAGACTGGATCAGGACATAAAGAAAGCTAAAATTAATGATCTCAGGGCTGCAATCTTTCAAACTGGTGAAGATTCTGCAGAACTTAAAGATGCTAAAAGGAGGATGATTGATGAACTCAGATATGTTGAGAGATGTTTGTTGAAGAACTATCTCTGAACAACTCCTGACATCAGAGAGATCAGAAGATGAAGCCAAGTCAAGATCTACAACTACTTAAATTCTTATATGAATACAGACTGAAGTTGTTATCAGAAGTTAAAGATTGGTAAAGCTTTAAGGACTGTAAGTTGTAGTTATCTAGTTAAAATTCTACATGCATTTGTACTTAATGTTTTTGACATCATCAAATATCTGTTAAACTTGTATATTATGCTAATTTACAAGTTGGGGGAGATTGTTAGATATATTTGATAATGTCATGACTAATGTGATTTATGTTTAGTTTACAGATCTTACTTAAACAGGACAAATCAGTACTTAACTGAAATCAGCACTTATACTGAAGTCAGAACTTAAGTCATCAGTACTTAAGGTTCTGAAGATATTTATCAGAAGATAATATCAGGACTTAAAGGAAACGTTCAGATAAGGAAAGCAGCTGATTCACAGGAAGAGAAGATCGAGACAAATATAAGAAGAGATATGCATGAAGAAGGAATTCTATGAAGAATAGAATACTTGAAAGAAAAGATATCTGATTGATATATTTTATGAAGCAGAATTATATTCCATATCAATTAGCGATTATCTTGTAACTGTGTAGTATATAAACACAGACATAGGGTTTACACTATAAGTGTTATCACAATCGAGAAGATTATTTATTGTAACCCTAGCAGCTCTCGTGATATTTGTTCATCACTGAGAGAGGACAGTTCCATACTATAACAGAGTTTATTGTTTTGAATAAAGTTTGTTTTCTGTTACTTGAGTTATTAAAGTTTGATTTGATTATGCTATACACTGTATTCACCCCCCTCTACAGTGTGTGTGACCTAACATGCATGGAAAGAGTTAGAAGATAAGAAGACTTGTATAAGATATCTGATTGATATATTTTAGGAGACAGAATTATATTCCATATCAATTAGAAGTTATCTTGTAACTGTGTACTATATAAACACGGACATAGGTTTACACTATATGTGTTATCATTATCGAGAAGATCATACATTGTAACCTAGCAGCTCTTAGTGATATTTGTTCATCACTGAGAGAGAACAGTTCCATTGTAATAGAGTTTATTATATTGAATATATCTATCTACTATTACTTGTGTTCAAAATTGATTTGATTATATTAAACATTGTATTCAACCCCCTTGTACAGTGTTGTATGACCTAATAATTGGTATCAGAGCTTATCTGTAAACACATATATAGTAAATATCCAAACAATCATGTCTGAAGAAGAACAAACTCCAACCAAGCCCACTAAACTGAAGAAACTCAAAAGACTCAAACCCACAATCGATATGAGACTATTAGGGTTCCCATACTGAGACCTTCTGAGTATCCCATATGGAAAGTGAAGATGGCTATGTTTCTGGAAGCTACAGATCCAGAATAACTTGACAGAATTAATGAAGGACCACATAAGCCAACCAAACTCTCTGTTATAGTTGCAGATCAGCCAGCAAAGACCATACCAAAGGAGAAAAGTGAGTATACAGCTGAAGATATCTCATCCATTGCCAAGTATACAAAGGTAAGGCATTTGCTGCATAGTGCCATTGATAATGTCATGTCAAACAGGGTAATTCATTGCAAGATTACAAAGGAGATATGGGATGCTTTGGAGACAAGATGCCAGGGAACTGATGCAATCAAGAAGAACAGGAGGACTATACTCACTCAAGAGTATGAGCACTTTGACTCAAAAGCTGATGAGTCATTAACTGACTTATATGACAGGTTTGTCAAACTCTTGAATGAACTGTCATTGATGGACAAGGAATATGATCTTGAAGATTCAAATCTAAAATTCCTCTTAGCTCTTCCTGGAAGTTGGGATTTGAAGTCTACTACTATAAGAGACAACTATGCTCTTGATGAAACTACTCTTGATGAAATTTATGGTATGCTCAAGACTTATGAACTTGAGATGGATCAAAGGAGCAAGAGATATGGGAGAAAGTCAAGGACAATTGCTCTTAAACCTGAGGAGGAATCCCCCAAGGTGGTTGTCATAAAGAAAGGCAAAGGAAAGGCTCTCATCATAAAGTCTGATTCAGAATCATCAAGTTCTGATAATGATGATTCAGAAACTGAAAGTTTACCTGAAATAGATGCCGATGAAGAGATGATGAAATTGTGTGCTCTTATGGTGAATGGTATCACAAAGATAGCCTACAGGAAATTCAGAAGGGGAAAGAAGTTTTCCAAGAAAGGTGGAAGTTCTGATAAGAAAAGATTCAGAAAGTATGAAGGCAAAAGTGCAAAGTCTGACAGAGGAGACAACTCAAATGTTAAATGTTACAATTGTGGTGAAAGAAGCCACATATCTCCTGACTATAAGAAAGGAAAGAGTGACAAAGGCAAGGCACTTGTAACAAAGAAGAAAAGCTGGACAGACTCTTCAGATTCTGAAGATGAGGTGAATTATGCTTTAATGGCAAATGTTGATGGCAACTCTGAAACTGCTGAATTGAAGGTACCTCAAACAACTTATGATTTTCATACTGATGATATTACTTAGTTGAGATTATATCTTAAAACCATATTTATTAGTTACAGAGATCAAACTTTAACATGTGAAAGATTAACTTCTGAAAATCTTGCTTATAAGAAAAGGAATGACTATTTGGAAAAAGAGTTAGTTATGTTCCATCAAACTCAGAAAGAAAGAGATGATGCTTTTTATGTTAGAGATGAATTGCTAAAATTGAATCAATCTCTAAAACTGAGTTAGAAAAAAAAAAGAGATTATTAGGACTTGGACTGACTCTGGCAAAACAACTTAGAACTTATTAAGTAGTGGAAACTGGAAAGAGAGCTTAGGTTATGGAGATGATAAAAGTGAAAAGGAACTGAACAAATTAAGCCAATTGTTGTTAAACAGACTGCTAGGCCAAAGGTAAATCCTGTTAAGTTTGTAGCTAAAACTGTATAGTCTGATTCTGAAAAGATGAAAGAGTCTGTGAGAGAAGTTAAGGAAAAGTTAACTTCTGACAAATTAGAACAGGATAAACCAGCTGAAGTTAACATATGCTTAATGACTAAGAAGCAGCTTAAGCATAAGCTGAAAGAAATAAGGAATGTCAACAAGGTAAAGGCAACTAGGAATGGAAAGGAATGGAAAGGAAGGTGTGAATAAAAGCAATAATTATATGCATGTTCCTAATGCTCCTAGAAAGAAATATTATAACTGTGGAAACTCTAACCATCTTCCTTCTTTTGCACGAAGAATAAGAATATAAACTCTTTACCTCCTAAGTCAGGAGTTAAGAGTCAGTCTGTTAGGTTTAAGCCACAAAATCCATGTTTTTATTGTGGTAGTTTATGGCATTCCATTTATACTTGTAAGATATATCATAGTTTATACTATAATTAGTATCAAATAAAACCTTCTTTGAAGAAGTTACTTTAATTCCTTCTAGTGTAAAGTGTTAGGCACAAAACACGCGCTAATAATTCACGCAAGTATATGCGTTTGCAAGTAATATAGAATGATTTCTTGTTCGTTCCCATAGAGACTCAGACTAATTATATTTAATTAACACTCACTCGCCAATGTATGATTACTTCTCAATGTCAACACAATAACACTTAAGGTTGATTAACTAATTATTAAGTATATTTAACTATGAGAATAAAGCACTTAAATTATTACTTGAATTAACAATATTAAACATACATGAGATCATAACTTCATTACTACTTCATTCAATAGTCATTGTTATTACCCTTAACATGTAACGGTGATGATATTAATCGAACAACACGAAACTGATAAAAGCCAACTTTTGTTGTACTAGTACCATTCTACCAAACATCCACAATTAAGATAGAAGTTGCATAGACATCAATTATGTTGAGACCCTATATGTCTAAAGAATTTGACAACATAATGATTTAAGTGCAAGTTATTCATTATGATTACACAGGGCAAGTAAAACGGTTAGAGTTACCCACTAATCATGCATACAATACATGAACCTATGCTAGCATGGCAAGTTCTAAATCTCAAGATTCACATTCGCTTCACAAGAGATTAACAGGCTATCTTATATGTTCGCGACGCACATAAGATGAATAAGCACAACCTATACTAGATATCATACAATCATCACACACCAATGTATTAAACAATTAACTAACAAAATCCATAGTAAATCCGCTACGACCCCATGATCATGATTAGCCCATGTTAGAACTCATCACCACCATGGGTTCATATGAAAACATGATAATAACATGATAATTTAAACTAACTAACTATTTATTAAAACCATAGTACGTCACAAGAGTAAATAGGTTCAAAGTAAAGAAAACTAGCATCCACTGTTACAACGAATAAAAGAATCACAAATTAATGTATGCTTCATCTTCTTCGTTGTGCTGTGCTAAAACGGTCTTCTTTCCTTCTCTCCTCTCTCCTTGCTTGATGAATACTTCGTTTTATGAAACGTCTCTGAAGATTACTTATATAGAAGTTCAAAAGAATTAGCCGTCTCAGAAGTCCAGTAGAACACAAATTATAAAAACAGAATTAAAATTCCTGACTCCAGGCGGCCGCCCCAGCTTCCCAGGCGGGCGCCCCATATCCCAGGTGGCCGCCTCAGATCCTGGGCGGGCGCCTGGCAGGCTTCTGGAAAATTCTGCATTCTGCTCCTGATTCTTCTGAATTCTTCACACATTCCCCCGAAACTGATCCCAAGTACTTCCCTAGGCTTATTTTGATGAAATCTCCCTGAATACACAAGTTACACCCTGAAATGCAAAAACACTTGAAAGCGCATCAAATACACAAAATACTTGATTCCAAAACATCAATTCAAGCCATTATAAGACGTTCTAAGTGGTATAAAATGCCACTTATTACACCCCCATACTTAAATCGATGCTTTTCCACAAGCGTCGCAGACTCAAAAACAAAATAAAAAACATGCATAAATGCAGACTACATGAATTACAGCAATCCCCCTTTGCGATGACTGAACCAACCAACACATGACATCTCAACAAATGCAATTAGGCGACTAAAGGTCAATCAAATCATGCAAGCTAACATACAACTAGAAATGTGGTGTGTGCGGATGCTCAACAGATATGCTTCAAAACTAGATCAATTATCATAACTCAACTATCCTCAAGGCAATCACATGATTATACGAAGAATAAATTCTAGACACAAAATGACTTATAACACTTCAAGATCACTGGAGTTTATTACGGAATCATGCTTTTATTCAACACAATACACAAATGCTTATTTGATCGTGCAATGAGTGAGGTCCATAAAAGACTTATGCAATGGCATCCATTTAGCGAGCGTTAGGTTAGCGGATTCCAGACTATAAAAGCCTTAGGTCACTAGGCACAAAGTCCCCTAAGAACTTAATAACTCGAATACCAAAGAGCTCACTCGTGATCAATTATGCATTAAACCATATTTTTTTCTCTCTTTTTTTTCTTCTTTTTGTTCTCTCTTTTTTTTCAAATTTCTGAGCAAGTGTGTTTCGCTCCATCTTGCTCAACTCTAGACTACTCGCATAAAATACGATTCGGCTACTAGCCATTTGACGCCTAGCCACGACTAGCAATGAATTCCAATTTTTTTACTCCAATTTTTTATCTTTTCCTGCCTTTTATCATTAAGAGCCTATCATAAATTCTAAACGTAATCAATAGATTAACCTCAAAAACCATCAAACCATGACAACAATCTAGTCCTTAAACATACTCTAAGACTTAGTGAAATTACAAGTGTTTCTAGCATGCATGTCAACCTACAAGATTCAACATCACTCTAACGCTATCACTACACTCGCATCAATATCACAAATCAATTGGTAAAGCAACACAAAAGGGATCATGGTATATGCATGAGCTAAATGACATGATACATAAAGCTATAAAAAATAAATAAGAAAACTATATGGCAAAAAATATGCAACTATATGAACTAAATTATCATGAATATGCAACTATGACACACACACAAATATGCTCCTTAACTACCACCCCCAAACTTAAAATCTTCACTGTCCCTAGTGAAGGTAGTAGAAAGAAACACAGGGTATACCTACTCATAGAAATCATCATCATCACCCTCAGAGGGTGGAGTGTCACGAGGTGGATAAGCAGATTCCTCACCAAAAACGGGCCACTGGATGTCAGCTCCAAGGCCACTAAAAGCAGTCCCAAGTGCTAGGGTGAGCTCCTGAGCAAACCTACTCTTCGACTCGTACATCGCATCCATCCTCCTCGATAACCTCCTAGACTAGGCATCAGCCATCCATGAACCAGCACCTCCCTGGGTTCTAGAAGAACCTGCCTCGTCATGAGCCTGACTGTGTGACGGCCTCAACCCCGAGGTCAGGAGTTGACGTCACTAAACACAATTACCAAAAATATAAACAACAGAATTATTATTAAAATATACTAACTTGACCCCGAACCAAGATCCGATCCAGGTTCAAGTATAATTCAGGTTCTCAATACTACAAACTCTTTATTCAACATCTAACACACTCTAACTTTATTCAGCAACTCCTCAGACCTCATGGCCTGATACAAACTACCTCAGAGGAGCCGGGTCCAGTAGGGACGGGAACATAGGTCGGTCTGACTGATCTTCTAGGCATTTGCGAGATATACATAACAGTTTGCAAGGGTGAGCATAATCGCTCAGCAGTACCAAAATATGAATAACAAAATAAAACAGTAATGTAACAATGATAGGAACAGAACTGTAATCATGATATCAACATTATGCAACAAAAATTAGAGAAAGATGGATATCACTAACTAGCATGCTTCATCAAAACAATATAGTAGTGTGCTGTAAAAACACCAGAGTCTAATTTTAGCATGCTAGTCACACTTATAAAATTACTGTATCAACTATTCGTACCCTTACGGGAATCATAAAACCCAATCAGATACGTAATGGATATGTGAAGACAGCTGATCAGGCTATGAACACCAGACGGCTCCAACTGCCATCTTATTTATGGCTCCAACTGCGATCTCATTTACCTGTTCCGGAACTCAGAGACTAGCTAGGTCTCTGACCTGCTGGACTAATCGGTTATACAGTGCGCGCAACCGAATTAGCCTCTTACGCCACCTCAATAGGTCTACTCTGGCCCCAACGTATCCCATATCTGATCGTTTTATCCAGTTTTCAAAAATCACTTTTACCTATCTCTTTTTCAAAATCAATTCTGTCACAGCACACTATTCAAATCCTCTTTTCATTTAAATCACGTTTAGAGATAAGTATTTTCAGAAGTTACTTTTCCCCAAAACATAATTTTAAAAAACAATTCAAATACGGGGGATACGTAACTTAAAATATTTCTGTTCCATTACGAAAGTAAAACCTTTAGCTATTCATATGCACTGAACCATAAAAGAATGGTCAGGGTTACTTGCCTTGCAACGCTTTACAAAACCCTAAGTAGCTTTCACGTTGACTTTATTCCTGGGAAAACTCTCTCGGAATCTATAAATACAGAATACCCTAATCAGTCACACTGACATGCTTGATATCCTCAAATTCTAACAACTCAATCCGATGACCCGACTCGTATTATTATTATACACATAAACCCGTAATCACATAGTCACGTAGTCGGAATATTGTTAGGGGTAACACGTAGAATATAATTATGTACATTTACAATATATTTTTAGGAAATTTTGGCAGCATCTTATTTGTTTATAAAACTACCCGTCGATTACGATCGACGTCAATAATCAAAATAATCCCCAATATTACTTCACCATTTATACAACGTACATCCCAACACCAATCAAAATTAATTATTTAAGTCCAAAAAATATTTTACATAATCATTTTATTTATTTATAAAATTTAGGACTCAGAACATCGTCATCACCGTCCACCGTCCGCTCGTAACGAGTCATCGCGGTACGACATAAAAATTTATTGGTGCCCGAAATATTCGGGTATCCAAATAAATTCCACTGATTTATTAATAAGTATTTTCCCACGTGAATTAATAATATCACGAATTTTACTCAATAATTCCTGCAGAAAAAGAATAAGAATTAAAATTGCAACAACCAAGTCCAACTGCACGCACAGGCTCAACCAAGAGCCCAAAACCAAAATCCAACAGCAAGGCCCAACAGGGAAATCAGCACAAGCCCAAAGAACCAGCCCACAATAACATCACAGAAGATAGGGGAGCAAGCACGCGGCCACGCGCCGCCCCAGCCACACCACCAACACAACACAGCACACACGCACGCACACATCACACACACACACACACAAATTACACACACACACACACATATATATACAACAGTATATATATAGACATAATCCAACAAGACTGATCAGAACCACCAAGCTCACCGGAAAATCACGGCGGCGGCGAGACGAAAGCAACCGGAACGGGAACGGAGGAAAACAGGGAAGAACAGTCGGAACACGCGAGGAAAAACAGAGGAGGGATATGGGGAATAGAGAGGGGAGAGATACAGAGAGAGATAAGAGATTAGACCGAGAGAGAGAGAGAGACTGAAATGGGAACAAAAGATAAACAAACTGCAGCCAACACGTCTCCTGTAAAAAGGATACGTGTTAACTTCTTATTATAAGTTGTTAACACGTGTCCCGAAATACCCGGGGACCTGAATTTTTATCCCGAGTTTGAAATTAGCGAACCGAGACATCCTTAAAACAATTTCGAAAAATCACGATAATAGTCTAAAAATATTTTAGATATCCTGAAGTTAATAAAAATATAAGTATCGAAATTTTAAAAGCACTTTCGAGGTGCGCTTTATACCCGCTTTTTAACAAATAACGAGACGACACGCGGGTGAAACGATTCCCGAAAATTCCCAAAATAATTTTAAAATTCTCCGAATAATACAAACTTAATAAAATATAAGTTTCATGATTTTTAAAGAATTCCTGAATTAAATATGGATTTTACAGATAAACACACTCAGAAAATCATTTAAGGGTAAATAATTAATAAAACATTGATTTCTCAATTTTATAAAGTCCTAAAAGTAATTATTGAAATTATAAAATTAGAAAACCAATTTTAAAGATAATCCAAATATTTATGGAATTAAAACTTCAACAAAATCACTTTTATAAGCAAAAAAATAAAATCATATATCTCATTAATAAATCACACAATTCAATCTCATATAACAACAATCATAAATAATTAAATAACAATCCATAACTGCTGCCAAAACCAATACACACATTTTATTTATTTACTTAAACCTTTATTACACTTCCAAATATTAGAAATAAAATAAAAATACACGAGTCGTTATATCCTTTCCCCCTTAAAAAGATTCTGTCCCCAGAATCTGATCTAATTTAACAGATGAGGATATTTATCAAGCATGTCTGACTCTAATTCCCAAGTAGACTCTTCTACTCGAGGATTTCTCCACAAAACTTTTACTATAGGAATCGATTTATTCCTAAGGACTCGTTCCTTACGATCTAGGATTTCGACCGGTTGTTCCACATAGGACAAATCTGGTTGAAGCTCAATTGGTTCGTATTCTATGACTTGATTTAAATTAGGAACATAGGGCTTTAACATAGACATGTGGAACACATTATGGATGTGCTGCCACTGCGGTGGTAACGCTATCTCATAAGCGATCTTTCCCACTTTCTTCAAAACCTCAAAGGGTCCTATGAATCTAGGGCTAAGTTTTACCCTTCTGACCAAATCGTACTAACCCTTTCCAAGGTGATGCTTTTAGTAACACCAGAGCTCCTATCTCAAAGTCCATATCTTTCCTATGCAAATCTGCGTATTTTCTTTGTCTATCTTGAGCTGCTTCTAACCTTTTCCGAATCAACACTATGGCATCTTTGGTCTACTGAACCAACTCAGGACCTATCACTTTCTTTTCTCCTACCTCATCCCAATACAACGGTGACCTACACTTTCGTCCATACAAAGCTTCGTAAGGTGGCATCCCAATACTGGCATGGTAGCTGTTATTATACGAGAACTCAACCAAAGGTAGGTGCTCATCCCAATTACCTTTAAAATCTAGAACACAGACTCTCAACATATCCTCTATGGTCTGAATCGTTCTCTCACTTTGGCCATCCGTCTGAGGATGATAAGCGGTGCTCATATTCAATTTCGTTCCTAGGCACTCTTGGAATTTAGTCCAGAACCTGGAATTAAATCTCGGGTCTCGATCCGATACTATAGAAACAGGCACTCCATGTTTGGTAACTATCTCATCCAAGTATAACTTAACTAGCCTTTCCAACGAATACCTTTCATTAATCGGAAGGAAATGCGCCGACTTAGTCAACCTATCAATGATTACCCAAATAGCATCATGATTCGCTCTTGTCTTTGGCAGCCCCACTACAAAATCCATAGCAGTCTCTTCCCATTTCCTCTGGGGAATCTCCAAAGGTTGTAACAATCCACTCGGTCGTTGATGCTCTGCTTTTACCGTTTGACACACGTGACACTTACTTACCCAATTGTCAATATCCTTCTTCATTCTTGGCCACCAAAAATTTCTCTTCAAATCCTGGCACATCTTGGTACTACCAGGGTGGATAGAAAACCTAGAGTTATGAACTTCCTGCAATACTTCGTTCTTAAATTCTGTTACATTAGGAATCCAAACTCTGGACGAAAATCTATACAAACCTTGACTATCTTTTTGAGTACACAACTCTTCTCCTGTCAAAGTATCCAACTCTTGTTCCATAACTCCTTCTTGACACATTTTGATTTTTTCCATCAATGCTGGTTGGAAAGTAACTTCATATAGTTGCTCCCGACTTTCATTAAGTACTCGAACTTCAATTTCCATTCTTTCCAAGTCTCATGCCAATTCCTCCGCAATCTTAACCATATTCAGCCTTTCCTTCCTACTCAAGGCATCAGCCACTACATTGGCTTTACCTGGGTGATAATTAATCGAACAATCATAATCCTTAATCAACTCCAACCACCTTCTCTGTCTCATGTTCAGATCTTTCTGCGTGAATATGTACTTCAGGCTCTTATGATCTGTGTAAATATCGCATTTCTCTCCATACAAGTAGTGACGCCATAACTTTAAAGCAAATACTATAGCCGCCAATTCAAGGTCATGAACTAGATATTTTTGCTTGTGAGGCTTTAGCTGTCTGGAGGCATAAGCAATCACTTTGTCATGCTACATTAACACACAACCCAATCCTTTCAAAGAAGCATCACTGTAGATTACAAAGTTTCCCGTCTCATCTGGTAATGCTAATACTGGAGTCGTCACTAATCTTCGTTTTAATTCCTGGAAACTTTCTTCACACTTTTCCGTCCAAATGAACTTCTCATTCTTCCTGGTCAACTTGGTTAATGGGGATGCAATCTTCGAGAAGTCTTTTACGAACTGGTCGATAATATCCTGCTAATCCAAGGAAACTCCTTATTTTTGTTGGTGTCTTCGGTTGCTCCCACTTTGATACGGCTTCGATCTTTACCGGGTCTACTTTGATACCTTTCTTACTTATTACATGACCAAGAAACTGTACTTCCGTCAGCCAAAACTCACATTTAGAAAACTTCACATACAATTGCTTTTCTCTTAACTTCTGTAGGGCAATCTGTAGATGCACTGCGTGATCTTCTGGGTTCTTTGAATATATAAGGATGTCATCAATAAATACAGTAACAAATTTATCCAGATACTCCTTGTATACCATATTCATCAAATCCATGAAAGCCGCTGGTGCATTCGTCAATCCAAATGACATCACTAGAAACTCATAGTGGCCATACCTTGTTCTGAATGCAGTCTTGGGGATATCCTCGGGCTTTATCTTCAGTTGGTGGTAGCCAGATCTTAAATCAATTTTTTGAGAAATAACATGCTCCCTTAAGCTGATCAAACAAATCGTCGATCCGTGGCAAGGGATACTTATTCTTTACCGTCAACTTGTTCAACTCTCTGTAATCAATACACAGTCTCATACTTTCATCCTTTTTCTTTACAAATAGCACTGGAGCACCCCACGGGGAAACACTGGGTCGAATAACTCCCTTATCCAATAATTCCTGAAGTTGATTAGCCCATTCTTTCATTTCCATCGGGGCCATCCTGTATGGAGCCTTAGAAACTGGTTCAGCTCCAGGTATCAAATCAATGGAAAACTCTATCTCTCGATCAGGTGGCAATCCTGGTAACTCTTCTGGGAAAACGTCAAGGAATTCTCTTACTATAGGGATCTCATCCAGAATAGGGGTCTCTTTCTTTGTATCCACCACATGAGCCAAGTACGCCTCACATCCTTGCCGCAGCAATCTTCTGGCTGGTATCACTGAAAGGAACTTCCTATCTTGTCTCTGTCCTTGGTAGTTGATCCTTTTATTATCTGGGGTTTACATAACAACTCTCTTTTTCTTACAATCAATATTTGCCCTATATCGAGACAACCAATCCATACCTAAAATAACATCAAAGTCTCCCAACTCGAAGGGTATTAAGTCAACAGGGAACATATACCCCGAAATCTCGAGGGAACATCTAGGACAAAATTGTTTTACAGGTACTTTATCTTTATTAGCCACTTCTATGGTTAGAGGTTCGTCTAAGTTTTCTAACACCAATTGCATTTTATTTACACAATTCACAGATATAAAAGATTTGGACGCTCCCGAATCAAACAAAACGTTAACAGGTACGGAATTAAGAGTAAGCGTACCTGCAACCACATCAGAGTCATGAACTGGAGACTTCTGGGTCATCTTAAAAGTCCTAGCTCTCACAGTACTGGTTGCTGGTCCTTGAGACACACTCCTTCCCGCATTACCTTGGGTCACTGACTTGCAATTCCTAGCTATGTGTCCCACTTTGCCGCAACTAAAACAAGTAACTCCTTGAATCTCAGACTTACATTCCGTGGAATAGTGACCTTTCTGTCCACACTTAAAATAATTAACATTCTCTCGACACTGTCCACTGTGCTTTTTCCCACACATCCTACAATTAGCCACTGGCTTACTCATTCTCGTCGGGGCAGAGTTAACGGAAGTAGTACCGGGTTTAGCCTGGGGAAAATCCTGCCTCTTGAACCTCTTATTCTTATTCCTTCCAAACCAACGTTGGAACTTCCGACTCGCTATTCCTGCTTCCGATCTAGCGGGTCCACTTTCAAATTTCCTTTTCTTCTCACCCTGCTCCTTTGCAGCTAATTTCTGATCACTTTCTATCACTAGGGCAGCCTGAACTACCGAAGTATATGTCTTGAGTTGTAAGGCTACAACTCCACTCCTTATTTCTGGCTTCAACCCTTGCTGAAACCGCTTCGCTCGTTGAGCTTCTGAACTCACATATTCTGGTGATATACGGGCCAACTCCGTAAACTTTGCTTCATATTCCGTGACACTTTTATCCCCTTATTTCAGTTCCAAAAATTCCACTTCCATTTGACTATGGAGACAGTCCGGAAAATATTTCTCCAAAAACAACTCTGTAAATCTGGTCCATGGAACTGGACCTTCTCCTTCTAGGGCTCGTGTAGGCTCCCACCAATAATTCGAATCATTCCTTAGAAAATAACTAGCGTAATCAGTCTTTAAATTCTCACTCACCTCGGTGAGCGCAAACGCCTTTTCCATCTCCTTTAACCATATCCTGGCAGCAACAGGATCTACCTCTCCTTTAAACTCTAGGGGCTTCACCGCTTGAAAAGACTTAAAACTAACACCCTGGTTTGCCCCTCTTACATCATGTTGTTGCTGGATTTGTAGTTGCTGTTGTTGGATTTGTTGTTGTTGTTGTATGAGTTGTTGTTGCTGTTGTTGTTGTTGTTGCAATTGTTGTTGTTGCTGCTGGAAT
Organism: Apium graveolens; assembly: GCF_009905375.1. Taxonomy (NCBI): domain Eukaryota; kingdom Viridiplantae; phylum Streptophyta; class Magnoliopsida; order Apiales; family Apiaceae; genus Apium; species Apium graveolens. Next base: position 31,036,164 of record NC_133655.1, on the reverse strand, counting down.
TGTTGTTGTTGTTGGGCCAGCTGTACAGACTGCTGATGCAACAAGTTCATCATGTCACTCACGGAAGGATCCCCGGCAGATCCATTATTGGGCTGAGAACTTCTCTTTGGTGGCATCTCCTGAAACATAACAGTCATGTATAAAAAAATGAGTTGCTCCAACAGTTGATATTTATGCATCAGGAGAGCGTTGCCACTAAGACAATATTCTCATCCCCATTCCAATTGGATCTGTCCTGAGTGAATGATTATAATCTAAAAATTCCAGCAATAGAAACAACAATAATAATAACAACAATAATAATAGTAATGCACAATATATAAAAACTGAACAATAAGATAAAGCAGCTGAAATACAATAACCAACAGAATCCAACCACTATAATTGAAAATCCAACTGAAAAGAACCATCCGAATACACACCAAAATTGGCTGTCATAACAGCCTCCCCTACTACAAACTATCACAACATAATGTACATATACAAAGTAAACAACTACAGAACTCCTAAAAGTCAATCTGAGCTCTGCATCTCTTTGCCGCGACTCTGTCTAGCCACTACCACTGCCACCCATGGAACCTAGCTCAAACACTAGCCAGTTCACTAGGTCCTGATACTGCACCACCCTGAACTCTAAACTAATGAAACGGTCAACAGATCTAGCCCTCTCTACAGCCATCTGGGTCAATGCTCGCACACGGGCTCGCACCTCAGAGGAAGGGGCAGAAATACCCTGAAATGGTGCAATAGGTACCTGGTCCAACTGAGCAGCAAACTCCGGACTCTAATCTTTGATAAAGGAAGTATTCACCACCCTATGGACATGGTAAGGGATCAGTGAAGAAGTACCACTAGGGGTCGCAGGAGGTACCGGAGGTCTCATCATGGAAGAATTGGGACCGCAGCCGGGAGGAAAATCCCTGACAGCAGACACAGACCTACGTACCCAACGGGGATGAGGACCAGATCCAGGGATGTCTCTCGGCACAAAGGAAGGGACTGGGGGAGGAGGCATAGGGGTCTCCTCAGTAACAGCATCAGGGGGTCTCTCAGAATCTGAGCTATCCGAATCAGAAGGATTCTCCCGAGATAGAGAACTCGAAATAACAATCGGCCACTGCCAATACAATAAATATACAGGCAAGACACAACCAGGTCAAGGCAATTCTATCAAAACATTTAATAGATTCCAGGGTAATGCCGTCGGAACCCTCGACTGACTCTAAAGGTTTGCTCCTCTATATGAGTTGCTAACTCACACTTAAAAACTCACGTTATCACCTACTCGACACAATCCCTAACCTGAATCAAGGACTTGAACCTGTAGCTCTGATACCAACTGTGACGGCCTCAACCCCGGGTTCAGGAGTTGACGTCACTAAACACAATTACCAAAAATATAAACAACAGAATTATTATTAAAATATACTAACTTGACCCCGAACCAAGATCCGATCCAGGTTCAAGTATAATTTAGGTTCTCAATACTACAAACTCTTTATTCAACATCTAACACACTCTAACTTTATTCAGCAACTCCTCAGACCTCATAGCCTGATACAAGCTACCTCAGAGGAGCCGGGTCCAGTAGGGGCGGGAACATAGGTCCGGTCTGACTGATCTTCTAGGCATCTGCGAGATATACATAACAGTTTGCAAGGGTGAGCATAATCGCTCAGCAGTACAAAAATATGAATAACAAAATAAAACAGTAATGTGACAATGATAGGAACAAAACTGTAATCATGATATCAATGTTATGTAACAAAAATTAGAGAAAGCTGGATATCACTAACTAGCATGCTTCATCAAAATAACATAGTAGTGTGCTGTAAAAACACCAGAGTCCAATTTTAGCATGCTAGTCGCACTTATAAAATTACTGTATCAACTATTCGTACCCTTACGGGAATCACAAAATCCAATCAGATACGTAATGGATAAGTGAAGACAGCTGATCAGGTTATCAACACCAGACGGCTCCAACTGCCATCTTATTTATGGCTCTAACTGCCATCTCATTTACCTGTTCCGGAACTCAGAGACTAGCTAGGTCTCTGACCTGCTGGACTAATCGGTTATACAGTGTGCGCAACCGAATTAGCCTCTTACGCCACCTCAATAGGCCTACTCTGGCCCCAACATATCCCATATCTGATCGTTTTATCCAGTTTTTAAAAATCACTTTTACCTATCTCTTTCTCAAAATCAATTTTGTCACAACACACTATTCAAATCCTCTTTTCATTTAAATCACGTTTAGAGATAAGTATTTTCAGAAGTTACTTTTCCCCAAAACATAATTTTAAACAACAATTCAAATACGGGGGATACGTAACTGAAAACGTTTTTGTTCTATTACGAAAGTAAAATCTTTAGCTATTCATATGCACTGAACCATAAAAGAATGGTCAGGGGTACTTGCCTTGCAATGCTTTACAAAACCCTAAGTAGCTTTCACGTTGACTTTAATCCTGGGAAAACTCGCTCGGAATCTACAAATACAGAATACCCTAATCAGTTACACCGACATGCTTGATATCCTCAAATTCTAACAACTTAATCCGATGACCCGACTCGTATGATTATTATACACATAAACCCGTAATCACATAGTCACATAGTCGGAATATTGTTAAGGGTAACACGTAGAATATAATTATGTACATTTACAATATATTTTTAGGAAATTTTGGCAGCATCTTCTTTGTTTATAAAACTACCCGTCGATTATGATCGACGTCAATAATCGAAACAATCCCCAATATTACTTCACCATTTATACAACGTACATCCCAACACCAATCAAAATTAATTATTTAAGTCCGAAAAATATTTTACATAATCATTTATTTATTTATAAAATTTAGGACTCTGGACATCGTCATCACCGTCCACCGTCCGCTCGTAACGAGTCATCGCGGTACGGCGGCAAAATTTATTGGTGCCCAAAATATTCGGGTATCCAAATAAATTCCACCGATTTATTAATAAGTATTTTCCCACGCGAATTAATAATATCATGAATTTTACTCAATAATTCCTGTAGAAAAAGAATAAGAATTAAAATTGCAACAACCAAGTCCAACTGCACGCACAGGCTCAACCAAGAGCCCAAAACCAAAATCCAACAGCAAGGCCCAGCAACAAGGCCCAACAGGGAAATCAGCACAAGCCCAAAGAACCAACCCACAATAACATCACAGAAGACAGGGGAGCAAGCACGTGGCCACACGCCGCCCCAGCCACACCACCAACACAACACAGCACACACGCACGCACACATCACACACACACACACAAATTACACACACACACACATATATATACAACAATATATATATATAGACATAATCCAACAAGACTGATCGGAACCACCAAGCTCACCGGAAAATCGCGGCCGCGGCGAGACCCAAGCACCCGGAACGGGAACGGAGGAAAACAGGGAAGAACAGCCGGAACACGCGAGGAAAAACAAAGGAGTGATATGGGGAATAGAGAGCGGAGAGATACAAAAAGAGATAAGAGATTAGACCGAGAGAGAGAGAGACTGAAATGGGAACAAAAGATAAACAAACTGCAGCCAACACGTCTCCTGTAAAAAGGATACGTGTTAACTTCTTATTATAAGTTGTTAACACGTGTCCCGAAATACCCGGGGACCTGAATTTTTATCCCGAGTTTGAAATTAGCGAACCGAGACATCCTTAAAACAATTTCGAAAAATCACCATAATAGTCTAAAAATATTTTAGATATCCTGAAGTTAATAAAAATATAAGTATCGAAATTTTAAAAGCACTTTCGAGGTGCGCTTTATACCCGCTTTTTAACAATTAACGAGACGACACACGGGTGAAATGATTCCCGAAAATTCCCAAAATAATTTTAAAATTCTCCGAATAATACAAACTTAATAAAATATAATTTTCATGATTTTTAAAGAACTCCTGAATTAAATAAGGATTTTACAGATAAACACACTCAGAAAATCATTTAAGGGTAAATAATTAATAAAATATTGATTTCTCAATTTTATAAAGTCCTAAAAGTAATTATTGAAATTATAAAATTAGAAAACCAATTTTAAAGACAATCCAAATATTTATGGAATTAAAACTTCAACAAAATGACTTTTATAAGCAAAAAAATAAAATCATATATCTCATTAATAAATCACACAATTCAATCTCATATAACAACAATCATAAATAATTAAATAACAATCCATAACTGCTGCCAAAACCAATACACACATTTTTTTTATTTACTTAAACCTTTATTACACTTCCAAATATTAGAAATAAAATAAAAATACACGAGTCGTTATAGACTGGGCCTAGCCATCGTAGCACCGACTGTTGGACGTCCTCTGGGAAGACGATATCCCAAACCATACTCTTCGGGCTCTCCACCCGTCCATTCCTACATTGCATTCAGCGTCGATGAATTAATAGGAGCGGCTGGCATCTGCAGCTGCTCATAAGAAGGCCAGTGGACTCTAACTGCTCTACACAGCTTCGTGATAGTAGAGGCATAAGGGATGTTGCTTTGCGTCCTCCCCCTCAAAAACTTCAAAATCTCTTGGTAGATGAACTCACCAAGGTCCACATAATACTCCTCATTCAAGATCCCCCATAACAATCTGGCTCTCTCAACTGTAACCTCGTGTGCATATGAATAAGGCAAAATATTAGCACAAATAAAGGCATTCCATGCACGGGCATACCTGTTCATCGCAACAGCTGGAAAAGAATGATACTCATTAGATCCCGTCTTAAACTTCCATACCATGCCCGGCTGACAGAGAGAAGCAACAATCAAATCCAAATCAAAATCCTCGGGGGTCTTCTCATTCCAATTCTCCTCCTCGGGCTTCCTTTATCGCTGCCCAATAACACGGTAAATCGCCTCGGCCTGGTAATCAACCGTAAGCCCCCTAACAACAGTATACCCATTCTTGTAAGCCTTGGCATTCACATAAAACTCGCGAACCACACTCATCGGGACCGACTCCAGCGACACACAAAAAGAAATCCACCCTTTCTCAGCAATCATCGGTAATAACTCACCATCCCTCCCCGATGGCAAAAATCCCCTCTCCTTCAGAATTGGCTTAGTCAGTAGCCTAGTATACTCCTCCTCAGCAGCCCTATCCACCAATCGGGGCCTCACAGCAGTACCCCTCAAAGAATCAGCAGTAGGAATGGTGTTGCTGCTATCAACAATTTGAGATCTCTTTGGGGCCATTGAAACTGAGAATAAATGTTTGAGATTTGTGTTTTGTGTGTAGGAGAGAGTTTTTAAGTTGAAAGTATATGGGAGATGTATACGGGAGGATGTGTGTATATATAGGGTAAGATTTAGGTATAGAATTAGAATAGGAATGGGGTTGTGGCTTGTTTGTTGGGGAAAATTCGTGGGTAATGGGGTTATGGTCGTGGGTTTATGTTTTTGTGAGTTTTTCTATTTTTTTATAAGGTCTAAAAAAATTTTCCAGCAGAAGGGCTCCAGGCGGCCGCCCGGGCTTTCCAGGAGGGCCCAGCTTCCAGGCGGCCGCCAGGGATTTCCAGGCGGGCGCCCGAGGGGTCGTTGGAAAAAAAAATTCTACCCATTTTTCCTGATTTTTTTGGGTTCTTTTTTTGATAGAGTACCAACTTCTAAGGGTTCCTATAGTCTCAAATCTTGGGTTGCCTTCCAAGAAGCGCTTCTTTTACGTCATTAGCTTGATGTAGAGTAGCTCGATCAAGTTGACAATAAAACGGCAATAACCACTTCCCGGTTTGCCGTGTCCCCATAATAATGCTTCAATCTCTGACCATTAACCTTGAATACTTGGCCCGGATCGTTCTTAAAAATCTCCACCGCTCCATGTGGAAACACAATTTTGACGATAAACGGTCTAGACCACCTTGATTTCAACTTTCCAGGAAAAAGTCAGAGACGAAAGTTGAATAAAAGAACTTGTTGCCCCGGCATAAATGACTTAGGAGATAACTTCCTGTCGTGCCACCTTTTCACTTTTTCCTTGTACATTTTGTTGTTCTCGTACGCTTGCAATCGAAATTCATCAAGTTCATTTAACTGAAGCATTCGCTTCTTCCCAGCTGCATCTAGATCAAGGTTTAACTTCTTTAAGGCCCAATAAGCCTTATGCTCAAGCTCCGCAGGTAAATGACAATCCCTTACCATAGACAAGTTGAAACGGGGACATCCCAAGTGGAGTCTTGTATGCTGTTCTATAAGCCCAAACAACTTCATGGAGCTTCAAAGACCAATCTTTCCTTGACGGACAAACAACTTTCTCTAGAATGCGTTTGATCTCTCTATTAGACACTTCTGCTTGACCATTAGTTTGCGGATGATAGGCAGTAGCAATACGATGATTCACATTGTAGCGCTGCATCATAGAAGTGAACTTACAGTTGCAGAAATGCGACCCCTCATCACTTATGATTACTCATGGTGTTCCAAACCTTGTGAATATCTGCTTATGAAGAAAATTCAACACTACCTTTGCATCATTCGTCGGCAGAGCCTTGACTTCTACCCATTTCGAGACATAATCGACTGTCAGCAAGATGTACTGATTATTGCAGGATGAGATAAATGGTCCCATGAAATCGATTCCCCAAACATCAAATACCTCAACTTCAAGCATCACATTTAAAGGCATCTCATCCTTTCTAGTAAAATTCCAACTCTTTGACAACGATCACACCTTAAAACGAACTGATATGCATCCTTAAACAACGTAGGCCAGAAAAAACCTGCTTGCAGAATACGAGCTGCTGTCTTTTCATCACCATAATGTCCACCATAAACTGTGGAATGACAGTCTCGTAATATCCCCTCCGTCTCACAGAATGGGATACATCTCCTGATGATCTGGTCAGCTCCTTGTCTATACAAATATGGTTCATCCCACATATACCACTTCACCTCATGCAGAAACTTCTTCTTTTGAGCTATATTCATATTAAGAGGCATTATATTGTTGACAAGATAGTTCAGAATGTCTGCGAACCATGGTTCTTCCTCCTGAACTGCGAACAACTGCTCATCCGGAAAAAATTCGTTGATCAATGTCTTATCATGTGAAGTAGAATCGGGATTCTCCAATCTAAAGAGATGGTCAGCTACTTGATTCTCAGTACCTTTTCGATCCTTGATCTCTAACTCAAATTCCTGTAGCAAGAGCACCCAACGAATAAGTCTAGGCTTCGAATCCTTCTTTGAGAATAGATAGCGAATGGCAGCGTGATCAGTGAATATTGTCACCTTTGTCCCAAGTAGATAAGATCTAAATTTTTTGAAACCAAAAACTATAGCTAAGAGCTCATTCTCAGTAGTGGTGTAGTTCAATTGAGCTCCATTAAGCGTCTTACTAGCATAGTAGGCCACATGAAAGATATTATTCTTGCACTACCCAAGAACTGCTCCCACTGCATAATCACTTGCATCGCACATCATCTCAAAAGGTTTTGTCCAATCAGGTGTTGTTATAACTGGTGCAATTATTAAACTCTTCTTGAGAGTCTCGAATGTTGCCAATCATTCATCATCAAATTTGAAAGGCACATCTTTCTCGAGCAAGTTGCACAACGGCTTAGATATCCTAGAGAAGTCCTTGATGAAACACCGATAAAAACCCGCATGTCCAAGGAAACTACGGATTCCTTTCACAGAAATAGGTGGTGGAAGATTTTCAATGACCCCCACCTTGGCCTTATCAACCTCAAGGCCCTTGCTGGAGACTTTATGCCTAAGAATGATGCCTTGCTGCACCATGAAGTGACATGTTTCCCAATTGAGCACCAAATTAGTTTCCACACACCTTTTGAGCACCGAACGAAGATTATTCAAACATTCATCAAACGAATGTCAAAAGACGGAGAAGTCATCCATGAACACTTCGACATTATTTCCAATCATATCATAGAATATAGCCATCATGCATCTCTGAAAAGTGGCAGGTGCACCACATAAGCCAAACGAAACTCTGCGAAAAGCAAACGTGCCAAATGGACAAGTGAAAGTAGTCTTTTCTTGGTCTTCTGGTGCAATGCAAATCTGATTGTAACCCGAATAGCCATCCAGAAGACAATAATACTCATGACCAGCCAACCTGTCAAGCATCTAATCATTAAATGGAAGAGGAAAGTGATCCTTCCTTGTGGCTTTGTTCAACTTTCTGTAATCCATGCATACCCTCCATCCTATGACTGTTCGAGTGGGGATGAGCTCGTTCTTCTCATTTTCTACCACAGTAATACCTCCTTTCTTAGGTACACATTACACAAGACTCACCCAAGAACTGTCAGAAATAGGATATATAATTCCTGCATCCAGCCACTTTAGAATTTCTTTCTTCACCACTTCTTTCATGATAGGATTAAGTCTTCGTTGTTGCTCAACAGTTGGCTTACTACCTTCCACCAGCAGAATTTTATGCATACAGTACGAAGGGCTGATCCCTTTTATATCTGCTATAGTCCATCCGATGGCCGATTTGAATTCTCTCAAGATCTTCAAGAGCTTGTCCTCCTCACTACCTTAAAGGTCAGATGCAATAATAACAGGAAAAGTAGATGCATCACCTAAAAAAACATACCTCAAGTGTTCATGCAATGGTTTAAGCTCCAAAGTAGGTGCTTCCTCAATAGATGGTTTGAGCTATCTCTCAGCATTCTAGAGATCAGTATTATCAAGAGATTCAAATGGCATGTCTAGCTTTTGCCTCCAAGGAGAAGCATTTAGATATTGTAGTTGCTCATTGCCTTCCTCATCTTCACTATCAAATTCCCCCACTAAGGCTTTCTCTAAGGCATCGGATATTAGCACATGATCAAGTTTTGAAGTTATCGCAGAATCAATCAAATCCACCTTTAAGCGCACCTCATCTTCTGTAGGGAATTTCATCGCCTTGAATACATTGAATGTCACATCCTGATCCTGCACCCTCATAGTAAGTTCACCTTTTTGCACATCCATCAAGGTACGGCCTGTAGCCAAGAAAGGTCTTCCCAAGATTATGGGAAATTTACTTATCTTCCTCGAAATCCAGAATGACAAAGTCTACAGGGAAGAAGAGCTAATCCACCTTTACTAACACGTCTTCCACAATGCCTCATGGGTATGTAATAGAACGATCAGCCAATTGTAGAGACATGTAGGTGGGCTTTGGATCAGGAAAATTCATCTTTTTGAAGATAGACAACGGCATCAGATTGATGCTTGCTCCCAAATCGCAAAGGCACTTGTCAAAAGATAACTTGCCAATGGTGCAATGAATGGTGAAGCTACCTGGATCTTTAAGCTTTGGAGGTAATTTTTATTGCAGCACAGCATTGCACTCTTCCGTTAGAGCAATGGTATCAAGGTCATCTAGTTTCACCTTCCTCGAAAGAATACTCTTCATGAATTTCGCATAACTAGGCATTTGCTCCAGAGCCTCAGCGAAAGGTATGTTGATATAAAGTTTCTTGAACACCTCCAAAAACTTACCAAATTGCTTATCCAGCTTTTGTTTTTGCAATCTCTTAGGAAAAGGTGGTGGAGGATAGAGCTATTTCTCCCATGTATTACCCTCAGGCAGAGTGTGTTCAACAGTAGTCTTCCTTGGTTCCGCCTCTTTTTCCTTTAGCTTCTCTTCTTCATCTACAACTTCAGCTCCTTCATCTTTTACTTTTTCAGCATCAGCAACTTTTCCAGACCTTAAGGTAATAGCTTTGACTTGCTCTTTAGCTTCCTTCCTGCCTGGCACTTCAGTATCACTAGGAAGTGTGCCAGGTTGACGATTGAGCACGACATTGGTTATTTGACCGATTTGATTTTCCAAGATCTTGATAGAAACAACCTGACTTTTACACAACAGCTTTAGCTCCTCGAAATCAGCACTAGAAGGTGGAGCAGCACCTTCTTGTTGAGGATATGATTGCCTTTGAGGATATTGTAGAGATTGCATGAATCCAGGCGGATTAAACTATTTACTTACACCTTGCTGATATGGTTGCTGAACAATATTCTGAATATTGCTCCAGCTGAAATTGGGATGATTTCTGTTATTAGGATGATAAGTAGCTGGCACAGGCTACTGCAGTCGCTGATAATTGTTCACATACTGAACAGATTCATTAATGAGAGAACACTGATCTGTAGCATGAGAGCCTGCACAAAGCTCACAGACCATAGCTATCTGATTGACTCCATAGTTGGCTAAAGAATCGACCTTTATAGACAGCGCTTGGAGCTGCGCTGCAATAGCTTTGCCTGCATCAACTTCCAAAATACATGCTACCTTCCCAGGCATCATCCTTTGAGTTGGGTTTTGATGCACATTTACAGCCATAGTTTCAATAAGATTATAGGCTCCAGTATAGCTTTTGGCCAACAAGGCACCTCCAGCTGCTGCGTCGAGCATGGGCCGAGATTGGGCCCCCAAACCATTGTAGAACCCAGTGATCACAATCCAGTCAGGCATACCATGATGTGGACACTTTCTCAACATCTCTTTGTAGCGCTCCCAAGCTTCGCACATAGATTCTGTTGGTTGCTGCGCAAACTGAGTAAGAGCATTCCTCATAGCTGCAGTCTTGGCTATTGGATAAAACTTCACTAGAAACTTTTGGGCAAGATTTTGCCAAGTAGTAATGGACCCAGCTGGTTTAGAATGTAACCAGTCCTTAGCTTTATCCCTCAGAGAGAATGGGAAAAGCCTCAGCTTGATAGCCTCATCAGTAACACCATTATATTTGAAAGTACCACAGATCTCGACAAAATTCCTGATATGCATGTTGGGGTCTTCAGTAGCAACACCTCCAAAAGAAATAGAATTATGTACCATTTGAATAGTGCCCGGTTTGATTTCAAAAGTATTAGCCTGAATAGCCGGATGAAGGATGCTTGACTGAATGTCATAAATTTTAGGCCGAGAAAAGTCCATAAGAGCTGGATCTGCTGCTGGAACTATACGATCACCCATGATTATCGGTTCTTTCTGCTCACTCTCTTTATCCGAATCTTCAAAATCTATCTTCTCCGGAATATCAAGAACTGAGTCTGTCTCCTCAGCCGTAGCTAAAGTCCTCTTGTGAGTGCGAGAACGTGTTTGCATAAACGCTCGCTAGAGTACCTGAAACACAACCGGATACAATAAGTAACAAGTCTTAATCAATGAGTCCTAATGACCACTGATGGCAAGTACATAAACTAAACAAATTAACATCGAGTCCCCGGCAGCGGCGCCAAAAACTTGTTAGGCACAAAATATGCGCTAATAATTCATGCAAGTATATGCGTTCGCAAGTAATATAGAATGATTTCTTGTTCGTTCCCACAGAGACTCAGACTAATTATATTTAATTAACACTCACTCACCAATGTATGATTACTTCTCAGTGTCAAGACAATAACACTTAAAGTTGATTAACTAATTATTAACTACAATTAACTATGAGAATAAAGCACTTAAATTATTACTTGAATTAACAATATTAAACACACATGAGATCATAACTTTATTACTACTTCATTCATTAGTCATTGTTATTACCCTTAGCATGTAACGGTGATGATATTAATCAAACAACACGAAACTGATAAAAGCCAACTTTCGTTGTACTAGTACCATTCTACCAAACATCCACAATTAAGATAGAAGTTACATAGGCATCAATTATGTTGAGACCCTATATGTCTACAGAATTTGACAACATAATGATTTAAGCGCAAGTTATTCATTATGATTACACAGGGCAAGTAAAACGGTCAGAGTTACCCACTAATCATGCATACAATACATGAACCTATGCTAGCATGGCAAGTTCTAAATTTCAAGATTCACTGTCGCTTCACAAGAGATTAACAGGCTATCTTATATGTTCGCGACACACATAAGACGAATAAGCACGACCTATACTAGATATCATACAATCATCACACACCAAGGTATTAAAACATTAACTAACGAAATCCATAGTATATCCGCTACGACCCCATGATCACGATTAGCCCATGATAGAACTCATCGTCACCATGGGTTCATATGAAAATATGATAATAACACGATAATATAAACTAACTAACTATTTATTAAAACCAGAGTACGTCACAAGAGTAAATAGATTCAAAGTAAAGAAAACTAGCATCCATTGTTACAACGAATAAAAGAATCACAAATTAATATATGCTTTCTCTTCTTCGTTACGGTGTGCTAAAATGGTCTTCTTTCCTTCTCTCCTTGCTCCTTGCTTGATGAATACTTCGTTTTGTGAAACGTCTCTGAAGATTACTTATATAAAAGTCCACAAGAATCAGCCGTCTCAGAAGTCCAGTAGAATACGAATTATAAAAACAGAATTAAAATTCCTGACTCTGAGCGGCCGCCCCAGCTTCCCAGGCGGGCGCCCTAGTTCCCAGGCGGCCGCCCTAGATCCTGGGCAGGCGCTTGGCAGGCTTCTGGAAAATTTTGCATTCTGCTCCTGATTTTTCTGAATTCTTCACACATTCCCCCGAAACTGATCCCAAGTACTTCCCTAGGCTTATTTTGATGAAATCTCCCAGAATACGCAAGTTACACCCTGAAATGCAAAAACACTCGAAAGCGCATCAAATACACAAAATACATGATTCCAAATCATCAATTCAAGCCACTATAAGACGTTTTAAGTGGTATAAAATGCCACTTATCAAAAAGTCTGACGCAAAGTCTGATATAAGTTCTGATAAACAGCATGTTAGCATAAACTCTGATATTAAATCCGCTACAAATGCTAACAAACTTAAAAAGGCCAAAGGATCCAAGCAAGTCTAGGTCCTTAAAACTAACCATTAGTGGTCTTTGTGATTGCAGGGCAACAGGAAAAACATGAAAGGAATATGTCCTAAGTCCAATCATGTATGAGGATTTTGGAATAACTTTTCTGTAATCTGTTTTGATTTCATTGATATTAATAAAAGACTTGTTTTGTTCTTATTACGGGCTTTATCTATTTAAGTGTTTAAATAAGATATACCATAGTTTAGAGTAAAGCTTTTTATGGATTATGATGAGATCATAATAGTGAGACCTAAAAAGATGATAACTCTAAACTTAAATAGTTCCTGGTCATAGGATTACTAACTGGTAATTAATAATCCGCAAAGATCGGTACATACTATGCTTGCTTCATTATGAAGGATGTCTGTTCTCATAGACATTTGTGTGGTGACACTACAGCTAGTATGTAGGTGCTTATTATGGAATAAGTTCACTGAACATGACTCGCACAGCTGAACAACTGATGGAGTTCACTCATGTGTCAGCAGTTGTTCACATAGTGATAGTTGTACAAGTATCCTTAGACTTGAGGTCATCATAGTCATCTTGTGTACACTGAACTATGCTTTGGTTTAGTTCTTAGTCTCCAGGGACAATTATTAGGGCTCTTCTGGGTATAGGAATTTATACACGAAGATAGTGTATGATCAATAAAGGATCTACCCCTTCCAGTGAAGGAAGCGAATGTTCAAGGCTGATCCACTTATGCTAGTTTAGGAATCTCTGGCCAGAGTAAATGAAATTAGAAAGGAGTTTCTAATTTGCATAGAACTACGCATAGTAAATGGTAAGCAAAGTGATTGAATTAGATAGGCTTGACACGAGATCCATGCCTTGTATTTAATTGGGACATTGTAGGGTAGAAGGAGTTTATTGTACGGTAACTATTCACTGAATAGGTTCTTGGTATTCTAAGCAGTGAATTCATATTATCCGGATAGTCGCGATATGCTGAGAAGTATCCCTCACGATGTAGAATAAATGTGATTAATTAATTAATCATATTTAATAAATTAGAGAATTTATATAAATAATGATAAAATAGTTTTATTATTATTTATTTCTACTACCGGCTTAATATTGAACCTACCGGGTCACACCATAAAAAGAGAATGATTTAATGGTGGAGGAATTAATTAATAATGGCCAATAATTATTTATTTATGAAATAAATAATTAATTGGCAAATTTAATAGTTGATTAAATGAGATTTAATTGATTATAAATTAATTAAGAAAAGTTCTTAATATTATTAATTAAGGATTTAATTTTTGGAAATTAAATCAAGAGAGAGAATTATTTCTAAAGTGTTTAGAAAAAGGAATAATAATTAAAAGGTGTTTTAATTATTAATGAGAATAATAAATGGGATAATAATAATATTATTTATGGGAAAATTTCAGCTGAAAATTTTGCCTATAAATACACTATTATAGACCCTAATTTTATTCTAACCCACATCAAACCCGAAAACCCAAAAAGTTTGGAAAACCCAATTCTCTCCACCTCCTTCCTCCTCCTTAACATCGTTTTCTTGGCGGATACCGGTGGAGTGCTTCACACTTGAGGAGCAACTGCTAAGGATCTCTGATCGTTGTCTCCGAATTATTATAAAAGGTTAGATTCGGTCCCTCGAATTTTTATTCACGATTTATATGCTTTTATTTGGGTTTTGTATGTGTAAAAGTGTTTTGCCATGCCCCCGCTGTGTTAAAAATCCAATAATGGTATCAGAGCATAGGTTGTATGCATATAGATCTGTGGTAAAAATTTCAGAATTTTATGTGCTTGTATGAATTAATTATGATTTTTACAAGTTATATTATGGATTAATTTTGTCTGATGAGATATCATTTCTCAGAATAATTTTGAATGTTGATCTGGGTTCTACAAGTGTTGTAGATCGTCTGGGTATTTTTATCATAATTTTATGATGTATAGATTTTTTATTATGAATTTTTGAAGTTCTTGTAATTAAAATTCGTAATTAAATAAGTAAATATATGTATATATAGTATATATATATACATATTTGTATATACATCTGCTACATCTGCTGTTGAAATAAGAATGGCACGGAAGAAGATAGACAAGACAGAGAAGTCAGATGCACGGCGTTCGAGAAGAATAAGCTGTCGGCTGTTGAAAAAAAAAATAGGGGTGTAACGCATTCCGGGAATGCGTTACACACCTGTGGCGCATTCACGGAATGCGTTACACCCTTTAATGGCTTAAAAGGGGTGTAACGCATCACCGGAATGAGTTACAGGGCTTGTAACGCGTTCCTGTAATGCGTTACAACCCGTCTGTTGATTTTAAAATTGATTTTCTGGGAGTTTCGTAACTCCGTTTTAGGCGTGCAATATACCGTTGGATTCGTTTTTTCTAGACGGATCTAATGGAGTGATCAATTTTAGTTTATATAAAAGTTTTGAACTGTTTATATTTCCATAAAGTGTTTTAAAGTTGTTTTTGACTGTTTTAATTGCTTTTAAATGCTTCATGTGATACATAGAGATGTATAATGCTTAGACTAATGTGCTAGATGATGTAACATGCCTACCTTGATGTTTATTCATGTTAATATATGTGATATGTGCTTAGTTTATCATGCGATGATAGATTTAGGTGAACTTGAATGAACATAAGGCGTTTGTTAGACAACCTAGTATAGTGAAATTGTTTCATAACCTTAATAACAATATTATGAATACAATCATGAGATTCTTGTGTTTATGAAACACGTAATTGAATATGAATTTTCAATATGAGAGAAAGGATGATTCTGTCAACAACAGATTTCTATCTGTAAGAAAGGGTTATTAAGTGACGCCTCTTGACAATGCTCCACCCGATCTGGGAATCATCTGATTATTGATTATTGATTTGAAATATTTAATTTAAAAGGAAGAATCTCTTTATAATATGATTATGATTGTAACGTAATATAATCCCTCTAAAATTAAATAATATCAAGTAGTAATTGGCCAATGACACAACGGGCTTGTGTCGGTCATAGCCTTCCAACATGGTAGAAAGTAGTTCTTATTTTTGAATCATTGTCGTTTCGTGCCACAGCCGAGGGCTTTGATTTCGAAATAAGAAATACTTGTCTATTACATAGAGATGTGTACATTGAATAAGAATCTAAAGGTCGTTACGTGCCACAGCCGTGGGCCTTTGGGGACTGATTCAATTGTACGGAATGTTGGGTTAGACTTGACTTAGAATATTGAGTTTGTCGTGCCACAGCCGTGACTCAATTATTCAAGAGGCTAAAGTTTGATTAGGGAATAACATAAGATGTAATTGACAAGAGTTGTCTGCCTATTGAACATTACATGGCGTTTCGTGCCACAGCCGGGGTTGTGTAATGGAATGTAGGATCCCTATTCCCACTAGCATTATGAATGCTTAATTTTTCACGTAGGGGGTTGAATAAATTAGGAAAACTAGTGGGAGCCACTTATGAATAAAGATCCGATTTATATAGTTTTTTGAAATGAAATCGAATATTTGCTAAGTGTTGTTATGTGTTTATCATTTACAGATTTACTTTGTACGTTATATCTTCTGCACTATCACTCAGGAGCATACTAGATGCTCACAAAAATTAACTGGTCCTAATTATGCTGACTGGCTTCAAAACTTGAGAATCGTTCTCAGGATTGAGAAGCTGGAATACGTGATTGACTCACCTAAGCCTTCTGAACCTGCTAGTGATGCACATAATGATGAACATGTTATGTATCGTAAGTGGATAGATGATGCAAATGTTGCTCAATACATCATGCTAGCTTCCATGAACATTGAGCTACAGAAGCAACATGAGCATATGGATGCTCACACTATCCTCATGCATCTACAAGAGTTGTATGATGTGGCGGGGAGGACAGCTCGATATGAGATATCGAAGGAGTTGTTCGGTTGTAGGATGTCTGAGGGATCATCTGTGAATGACCATGTACTCAAGATGATCAATTTGATTGAACGTCTTGGACAACTTGGTTTTGTCATGGATAAGGAGCTGAGCCAAGACCTGGTCTTGCAATCGCTTCCGAGTTCATTCTCGCAGTTTGTTGTGAACTTTCACATGAATAAGTTGGATGTCAGCCTGCCTGAACTCCACAACATGTTGAAGACTGCGGAATCGAATTTTCCCCCTAAGAAGAGTTCTATTCTTCTAATTGGTGAAGGTTCCAATCCTAAGAAAAGGAAGAGGAACCCTTCCAAGAAGAAGAAAGTAGGTGAGAAAATGCCGGTTCCACCAAAAGCTGAAGACCCCATGAGCAAAGTTGTTTGCTTTTCACTGTAACAAGGTGGGGCACTGGAAGAGGAACTGCAAGGTTTACCATGCAGAATTGAAGAAGAAGAAGGGTAGTGAGACTACCGCTTCTAATTCAGGTATGTTCATGATAGAAGTGAATATGTCATTTCTACTTGGGTATTAGATACCGCCTGTAGTTCTCATATCTGCAATTTGTTGTAGGGACCAAGGAGAAGTAGGACTCTTGAGGAAGAGGAGGTGATTCTACTGATGGAAATGGAGCAAGAGTTGCTGCTGAAGATGTAGAATCATTTCATTTACATATGCCTACGGGCAAGACTATTGTTTTAAATAATTGTTATTTTGTTCCCTCGATTGTGAGGAATATTATTCCCATGTTAGACTTGGCTGGATTTTCATTTATTATTGAGAATAATGAATGTTCTATTCTTAGAGATAATATTCTTTATGGACGTGGTACTTTAAATAATGGTCTGTATATATGTGACATAATTTACTTCAGATTGAACAAACTAATAAAAGAAAAAGGATGATGAAAATCTCACTTTATAGTGGCACTGCAGTCTCCATTTAGTGGACATGGAGAGAGGGCTGCAGATTTGCTAGGAATGGTACACACAGATGTATGTGGACCAATGTCTACGCAAGCCATGGGTGGATTTTCATACTTCATTACTTTCATAGATGATAGATCTGGATTCGGATATGTGTTTGATGAAACACAAGTTTGAGGCCTTTGAAAAGTTCAAAGAATATAAGTATGAAGTGGAGAAACAACCAAACATAGTATTATAACTCTTCGATCAGATCGAGGTGGTGAATACTTTAATGGAGTGTTTCTAGATTATCTCAAAGTAAATGGTATAGTCTCCCAGTGGACGCCTCCAGATTGGTATCTGAAAGGAGAAATCGAACTTTGTTAGACATAGTTCGGTCCATGATGAGCTATGCAAATCTTCCAGTATTCCTATGGGGTTATGCATTGGAAACCTCAGCATATTTACTGAATAAGGTGCTTTCCAAATCTGTTCCTCAAACTCCGTATGAGATATGGAAAGAACGGAAACCGAGTCTTAAACACGTTAAGATTTGGGGATGTCCAGCTTATGTCAAGTAAGTTGACCCAAATAAGCTGGAATATCAATCCGTAAAATGTAGTTTTGTGGGATATCCTAAAGAGACTTTAGGGTATTACTTTTGCACCGATCATCGGGTGTTTGTCTCCAGACATGCTACCTTCTTGGAAAAGGAGTTTATCCTTGAAGGAAACAGTGGGAGCAAAATTGAACTTGATGAAGTTCAAGAAGCACAAAATACTACGGATCAAGTGGAAACACCTGTTCTAACTGAACAACCTTTTGTGGAACAGCCCATTCATAGATCAGGGAGAGTGTCTCACCAATCTGAGAGGTAATATGGCCTTGTCATTGAGAATGACAATGAGTTGTCGATCTTTAATGATGACGACCTTGTGACCTATAATGAGGCTATGAGTAGTGTTGACTCAGAGAAATGGCATAGTGCCATGAAATCCAGAATGGAATCTATGTATACGGTATACAAAAGATAGATTATAGCAGATGGCCAGGTGGAGACCTTTAAGGCCAGGCTTTTGGGAAAAAGATTCAAACAAAGGCAATGGATTGATTTTGATGAAACCTTTTACCTGTAGCCCTGTTAAAATCAGTTCGGATTTTGCTTGCGATTGCTGCTTACTACGACTATGAGATCTGGCAAATAGCCAGATGGTTTTCTTTCCAAGAGAAATGAAAACCTAGTGTGTAAGCTGCTGCGAACCATACGTAGTTTAAAGCAAGCTTCTCGAAAGATGGAACATTCGTTTTGATGAGACAATCAAATAGTTTGATTTTATCAAAAACGTAGATGAACCATGCGTTTACAAAAGGGTTAGTGGGAGCGCGGTAACATTTCTTGTATTGTATTGAATTAGAGTTGACACACATAACAACATAGCAGACCCACTCACAAAGCTACTTTATGAAAGTCACTTTGATCGTCATAAAGACAAGATGGGTATTAGATACCAGAGTGATTGGCTTTAGTACAAGTGGGACATTTGTGTGGTGACACTATAGCTAGTATGTAGGTGCTTATTATGGAATAAGTTCACTGAACATGACTCGCACAGCTGAACAACTGATGGAGTTCACTCACGTGTCAGCAGTTGTTCACATAGTGATAGTTGTACAAGTATCCTTAGACTTGAGGTCATCATAGTCATCTTGTGTACACTGAACTATGCTTTGGTTTAGTTCTTAGTCTCCAGGGATAATTATTAGGGCTCTTCTGGGTATAGGAATTTGTACACGAAGATAGTGTATGATCAATAAAGGATCTACCCCTTCCAGTGAAGGAAGCGAATGTTCAAGGCTGATCCACTTATGCTAGTTCAGGAATCTCTGGCCAGAGTAAATGAAATTAGAAAGGAGTTTCTAATTTGCATAGAACTACGCATAGTAAATGGTAAGCAAAGTGATTGAATTAGATAGGCTTGACACGAGATCCATGCCTTGTATTTAATCGGGACATTGTAGGGTAGAAGGAGTTTATTGTACGGTAACTATTCACTGAATAGGTTCTTGGTATTCTAAGCAGTGAATTCATATTATCCGGATAGTCGCGATATGCTGAGAAGTATCCCTCACGATGTAGAATAAATGTGATTAATTAATTAATCATATTTAATAAATTAGAGAATTTATATAAATACTGATAAAATAGTTTTATTATTATTTATTTCTACTACTGGCTTAATATTGAACCTACAGGGTCACACCATAAAAAGAGAATGATTTAATGGTGGAGGAATTAATTAATAATGGCTAATAATTATTTATTTATGAAATAAATAATTAATTGGCAAATTTAATAATTGATTAAATGAGATTTAATTGATTATAAATTAATTAAGAAAAGTTCTTAATATTATTAATTAAGGATTTAATTTTTGGAAATTAAATCAAGAGAGAGAATTATTTCTAAAGTGTTTAGAAAAAGGATTAATAATTAAAAGGTGTTTTAATTATTAATGAGAATAATAAATGGGATAATAATATTATTATTTATGGGAAAATTTCAGCTGAAAATTTTACCTATAAATACACTATTATAGACCCTAATTTTATTCTAACCCACATCAAACCCGAAAACCCAAAAAGTTTGAAAAACCCAATTCTCTCCACCTCCTTCCTCCTCCTTAACATCGTTTTCTTAGTGGATACCGGTGGAGTGCTTCACACTTGAGGAGCAACTGCTAAGGATCTCTGATCATTGTCTCCAAATTATTATAAAAGGTTAGATTCGATCCCTCGAATTTTTATTCACGATTTATATGCTTTTATTTGGATTTTGTATGTGTAAAAGTGTTTTGCCATGCCCCCGCTGCGTTAAAAATCCAACAAAACATCCTAGTACTGGATAGTGGATGTTCAGGACATATGACTGGAAATAAAACCCTGCTCTCAGACTTTGTGGAGAAAGCTGGCCCAGGAGTTTCTTATGGAGATGGAAACATGGGAAAAACTCTGGGATATGGCAATATTAATCTTGTGAATGTCATCATTGAAACATTAGCTCTTGTCTCAGGACTTAAACACAATCTGCTAAGTGTGAGTGAAATCTGTGACAGAGGTTATCATGTGGATTTCTTTGAAGAACACTATGAAGTTGTAAGCAATTCTACAGGAAAAGTGGTTCTGAAAGGTTACAGGCATGGTAACATTTATGAAGCCAGACTTTTAACAAGTACTGATGGTTCTGCAATATATCTGTTGAGTAGAGCATCAATTGAAGAAAGCAGAAATTGGCACAAAAGACTCTCTCATTTAAATTTCAACAACATAAATGAGCTTGTAAAGAAAGATCTTGTGAGAGGACTTCCAAAATCAGTATTTGCTCCTGATGGCCTTTGTGATTTGTAACACCCCCAAATCCGGGGTCGGGGATCCGGGTTGTCACGAGTTCCATTTCCCTTAATAATACCCAATCTTAATAATTAATCGACTACTCTATACTGTGACCCCACAATAAACACACACACCACAAGTTATAGTCTCAGAGATGAACATCCAAAAATAATCACAAGTCATTTTATTCCACAATTATCTGCCAATACACCTTAAAAGGTTTTCTGAATAAATTTACATTTTCTTTGCCATTATTACAATTCATAAATATACATAAATCTGGTACATCGAAAGTTGAAAGCCTAGCCTATTGGTAGTTCCTACCTCAGCTACAGCGACATCAACGCCTATAGGAAACTGCAGAACGTTTCCTATCCGCTCGCGAATCGGGAGCTTGGTCCTGTTCATCTTTTCTATCTGTTGTTGTGTGATGAAAGAAGAAAGCAAGGGTGAGCAGCAAGCCCACCAAAATAATATGTATAATGATTAACAATATATGAGCCTTCTCATAGTACTCATGAAAGTCTTGGTCAAAAGAAATGAACCAAGTTCGACCTCTTAATGCGACGAAGTCGCAAAATATTCAGTATATATACTTATATACTTTTCAAAATCTTTGAAATCCTCTGCCATGTATAATATACACAGAGTTCCAGTGTATAACTGTATAAAAATATCGTTGCAAGGTGATCTCATATATCTAACCTTGTCTCAACATTTTTCTGAAAATCTTTGTCATGCATAAGATAATCATTTACTAGATATAAGTTTAAAAGATGAAGTTACAAGATACTCCAATATACTTATATCTTTTCCAAATACTACTTGAACTACCACCGTTCAAGTTATAATTAGTTTCAAAAGTTCATCACATAGATGAGACTACAAGACCAGATTTGAATAGATTAAATCTTTAAAATATCATCAAAATAAAATGAAGTTACGAGATACTTCATTTGATGCAAACATCATTTTGAAAACTTGACCCTGCCAACACTCAACAATCGCCCAACTGCAGCCTTTCTATCGAAGTGCTCTGGGTAGTGTTGCAGAAATATCCAATTGGATGATGAACTCATTACGGGAGTTTGCCGCGCCAGGAAGACCACTTACGATGATCAGTCGTAGTAGTGCAACCCCACCATTTTCTACATGTAGAGGAGAACCTGTCGGATTTACTTGTCAACCGAACACTGGACTCCTAAGGAATGTACCGTCTTGTGGAACTTCCAGGCCATTTGGGCCAATATAATAAGGCTGGACCGGCGCCACTCGACCACTTACGCCACTCCTAGTTCAGATGAAATCCATGACTCTGAAACGTAAAGCTCGTTCCCACTTTCCCCAAGTAGAAACTTGTTGATACGGCTCCACCAAGAAGTCGTATCTAGTTGGAAAGGAAAACTCACCGATATTTTCCAGGAGATGCCTGTTAACGGATTAACTTGTTCCAAGAATTTTACTTCCCGGGTATTGGGTAAGTAATCAAAAACTCTTTTATCAAAATAGCAACCTTGTTGCGAATATAAAACACACCACAGAGTTGGATCCCTCAGGTTTTGAGCGAGTATTTAAATCCCCTTCGAAAGGAGGATCTTAAATATAAAAATGAGTTTTGGGATCCGCCCTAACCTTTAAAAATCATTTTGAAGACTCGAAAACATTTTTAAGAATGTTTGGAGTAATGTTGATTTAATAAAATAAATCAGTCCCAATATATTAGAAAATATCTGAATATTATTATTTAAATAATATTCCCATAAAGAATAATCTTTATAAAAATAATTGAAGTAGAAGTTTTAAAACTCATACTTGAAATGAATAATAAATAACCAAAGATATACTTATACGAAAGTACGATCTTTATTTGAATAATCGAAAATAAGTTTGATTATCGAAACATTATTCTTTAATAAAATAAAGAATATTATTTAATAAAATAAGCGGAGTCATAAGTCCTTGAATGAATATTCAAAACAATATTCATTAAATAAAATAAGCGGAGTCATAAGTCCTCGAATGAATATTCAAAATAATATTCATTAAGTGAAATAAAGTTATCGAATAAACCTTATTCGAATAATAGTTTTGAAAACTATTTATATATATATAAATATATATATATATAATATACTCGGAAACATCGTCTCCCGGTTTAGAAAATATGTTCACCTTTGGGTCCCCTATACTAAGGGTATACGCAACTACTGCTTATCTCTAGCATAGGTATTATACAACTTATAAGCAATTGAATCAACAATTAGATATCAAGATTACGAAACAGACATGCATATATACCATATCAGCATGCTCCAATATATCGCAAAATTTGCTAATAACAATCATGCACTTATCACAAGATAATGCATATACATATATTTACATCACAACAACAGTATAACGGGTAGAAAACTTGCCTGAGTGCTCCGGGTTAGACTTAAGCTTAGAGTGGGTCCGATAACCTATGAACAACAACATAAGTCGGAATTAAACCCCGGTCGCTTAAGAAACTAGACTTTAACCATTTAGAGTCCTAACGTTCGCTTTCGCGCTTAACGATTTACTTAAGTCACTTGAGTACCCTCGGCTCCACTATTTTTAATAAATTAACCATTAAGGGTTTTAAGGAGATTATTTCACGAGTGCCTTACCAACTGCATAATACACTATACATAAATTATTCGTACTCCAATTAGTCCTTTAAGGTCCTTAACCAAGGTTTCAAAGTAAGGCGAGGGGTAATGGTTTGGTCGCGAAATGCCGTTACTTAAAACGGTCATTTCTCCTAAACCGTACATCGGAATCAAACGAACTACATATCAAAACGAAGCTCGTAACATGAACTATCTAATCATGGAAAAGTTACAGATTGGTCAGTGAGTTATCTGGTTCGAGGTTCATGTACAACAGTCTGAGGAAAACGGGCATTACGACGGCTATGTTTACGAGTTTTCCAAGTTTCTCACTACACCAAAACCTCACTAAATAACCCACAATCATTAACACATCAAAACATAAACTAAATAATACTATACCAGTCCTTATTCTTCATATTCTTCACCTCAACCAACCACAATCAAGTTCTATTAACTATAACAAGATTCATTCACCAAATCACTCCAAATTCAAATCAAACTTCTAATAATCAAAGATCATGTTTCTCATTTAGAAACTCAACCTTCAAACTCACTAATAATCAAAGTAAAGGCTAGGGTTTGAATTTTATACCTTCCTTGGGAGGTGTTAAGTTGCTAGGAAACCTTAGGGAGCCTCCTACAAGCTTGATCTTTCCAAAGAAATCAAGAACACAAAGTTAGGATTTGAAGTTTCTAAAAGTCCGATTGAAAGAACTGTAAAAATGAGGGTCTTACCATGCTAATTTGGACGAGACTTGTGAACAAGAGTTGTAGGCAATCTCAATACCTTTCCAACAAGCTATAGAACACAACATTTGAGTGAGTATTGAAGGAGATATGGCAGTTTAAAGTTGCTGGATTTGTTTTGGCCGAGAGCTTTTGCTCTTGGAAGCAAAAGTCAACTTCTAATTTTTGTGTTTTATGATATTTGCTTGGTTGCTTCTCCTTTTTGCCTTGGAAAATGTTTTAGCTTTTTACCATGGTAAATTTTACATGGCTCAAAATCAACCAACAAAACAAAACCCCTTGTCATGCTTATGTCATCTTGCTTGTGTCATCTATTTGCCACATGTATTTGTCTTGTGGTTTGATGATGTCATAATACCTTGGATTCTTGTACAAGCTTATCTCTTGGTTGCGTATTTGTTTTACGGTTCGCTTAACTTTCGTTCTCGATACCCGTTTGAGGGATCATATCCGGGATCTCATTATTTGAGCTTCCCTAAATCTTTCCTAATATTTTATAATCCTTTAATGATCCTCATTTATAATCCTTGAATTAAAATCCTTTCAATCATGTTACCTTATACTCAATTCTGTCGGTACTGGTGGATTTTCGGGAAAAATCAAAGTGTTCGAATTCGAATTCTAATGACCTTTACATACATTCATTTACTTTATGGAATACTAATACGATCCTAGAATTTCCATAACAGTACTCCTATATAGCGTGGTCTGATAATTTTTCTTAATCAGCATAGTCAGCAAAAGTTACTATTCATCAAGGTTTCAAAAATTCCAAAATTTGGGGTTATTATATGATTCACGTCAAAGGGCAAAACAAAGAAAATCTTCTTTCAAGAGCAAAACTGAGTCATCAGTTCTTGAGTCTTATCACCTACTGCATGTTGATCTATTTGGTCCAGTCAATGTCATGTCTATTGCAAAGAAGAAATATGTTATGGTTATAGTGGATGAGTTCACAAGGTACACTTGGGTGTACTTCTTGCACAAGAAGAATGAATCTGCATCTACTCTAACTGATCATGTCAGACAGCTGGATAAGTTGGTCAAAGATTCTGTTAAAATTATAAGAAGTGATAATGACACTGAGTTCAAGAATTCAATCATGGAAGAGTTCTGCAAAGAACATGGAATCAAACATGAATTTTCTGCACCTGAAACTCCACAGCAAAATAGAGTTGTAGAAAGAAAGAACAAGACTCTCATTGAAGCTGCACGAACTATGCTTGATGAAGCAAAGCTGTCAACCTACTTTTGGGCTGAAGCTGTGCAAACTGCTTGTTTTACACAGAATGCTACACTAAAAAACAAGCATGGAAAAACACCATATGAGATGGTGAAGAAAAAGAAGCCAAATCTGAAATACTTTCATGTATTTGGTTGCAAGTGTTTTGTTCTTAAGACTCATCCTGAACAGCTGTCAAAATTTGATCTAAAAGCTGATGAAGAAATTTTTGTTGGATATCCACTTTCTACAAAAGCCTTCAGAGTCTACAATTTAAGAACAAGGGTTATCATGGAATCTATCAATATATCTTTTGATGATAATAAGGTCACTGGACTTGAACATTTCAATGATCATGATCAGCTGAGATTTGAAAATAAAGACTTAAATTCTGATTCTGCAAATTCTGATGACTTAAAATCTGATCCTGTAAGTTCTGATGGGTTAAGTTCTGATGTCAATGAAACTGTGGTAACAACTCCAAAGAAAAATGCACCTGTCCAGGGGGAGCAAGATGGAAATCCTACCACATCTCAAGATTATTAAGAAGCATCAGAACCTGTCACTGGCTCTTCAAGTTCTGATTCATCTAGTTCTGATGAGCCAAATTCTGATAATTCTCGAAACTCTGATACTTCAAATCCTGAAGGATCCCATTCAAATTCTGAAGTCTCAGAGAGCATAACTACAGGGGGATCATCAAAAAATGCTGATGGAGATAACATGGATCATGGGGGAGGATCCAGTTCTAGAAGTCAACTTCAATCTGCAAGGAAGTTGACCAAATCACATACACCTGACTTAATAATTGGAGATCCTAAAGCAGGTGTCAGAACTAGAACTGCAACATCAAATGAATGTCTCTATCATTCTTTTCTATCTCAGACTGAACCAAAGAAAGTGGAAGAAGCTCTTCAAGATGCTGATTGGGTGTAAGCAATACATGAAGAGTTAAATGAATTTGAAAGAAATAAAGTCTGGACCCTAGTGCCAAGACTAAAGAACATATCCATTATTGGCACAAAATGGGTGTTCAGAAATAAAAATGACAGTGATGGCAAAATTACAAGGAATAAAGCAAGGCTGGTTGCTAAAGGCTACTCTCAACATGAGGGTATTGATTATGATAAAACTTTTGCACCAGTTGCTAGATTGGAAGCCATAAGAATCTTTTTGGCTTATGATGCTCACAAAAAGTTTAAAGTCTTTCAAATGGATGTGAAAAGTGTTTTTCTTAATGGAGAATTGGAAGAAGAGGTCTATGTTGAACAACCTCCAGGCTTTATAGATTCAAAATTTCCAAATCATGTTTACAGGCTTGACAAAGCACTTTATGGCCTTAAGCAAGCCCCTAGAGCATGGTATGAGACTTTAGCTCAATTCCTTCTGGAAAGTGGATTTCATAGAGGTATAATTGATAAAACACTGTTCTACCTCAACCATGGAAAGGACCTACTCTTGGTACAGATATATGTTGATGATATCATATTTGGTTCTACAAATGCCAAACTCTGTGAAAGGTTTGCAAAACTAATGCAGTCAAGATATCAAATGAGTATGATGGGAGAACTCAACTATTTTCTGGGACTTCAAGTCAAGAAAAATGAAGAAGGTACTTTTATCTGTCAATTCAAGTACACCAGAAATTTACTGAAGAAATTTGGAATGCAAGATTGTTCAACTGCATCCACTCCCATGGCCACTGCAACCAAGTTAGATAAAGATACTGGTTCATCAGTAGATATTACTAACTACAGTGGTATGATTGACTATTTACTCTATTTAACTGCAAGTAGACCTGATATCATGTATGCTACCTGTCTTTGTGCAAGATTTCAGGCTGATCCAAGAGAACCTCACTTAATAGTTGTGAAAAGAATTCTCAAGTACCTCAAAGGTACAGCTGATCTAGGATTGTCGTATCCTAGAGAATCAGATTTTAAGCTAATAGGTTACTCAGATGCAGATTTTGCAGGATGCAAAATAGACAGGAAAAGCACTAGTGGAAGCTGCCAATTTCTTGGAGGCAGATTGGTTTCTTGGTTTAGCAAGAAACAGAAGTCAATTTCCACATCAACTGCAGAAGCAGAATATATTGCTGCAGGAAGCTGTTGTGCACAGATTCTTTGGATGAAGAATCAGTTACTGGATTATGGGTTAGAATTTTCTAAAATACCTATTTATTGTGATAATCAAAGTGCTATTGCTATGACAGGTAATCCAGTTCAACACTCAATGACAAAGCACATCAGCATTAGGTACCATTTCATAAGGAAACATGTGATGGAAGGTACAGTGGAATTGCATTTTGTTCCAACAGATCAACAACTAGCAGATATCTTCACAAAACCACTATGTGAAGCTACTTTTACAATACTGGTAAATGAACTTGGAATGGTTTCAGGTTCTTTCTCTAAATCTGCTTAGTTTTTGTTCTCATGCATCAGACTTTATATCAGTGTTTACAGATTGTCTTATCTTCATGTAATCTGTGCTTATATTGAAATTCATTAAATGTTGATTGTTATCTGATGTGGATCTATATACTCTGATAAATGTTTTGAATGTTCTGTGACAATTCAATCCAATGAGGATAACTGTTCCAGATGCTGACCTAGTAGTCTTTAACATACTAGAAATCCCATGTTTGAATTAGTTATTTATGTGGAAAGTCATTAACACAAGCAAATTCTGATATTGAGTTTAGTCAAGTTTACTTTGTGTATCTTATTACTAAGTCACAAACTAGATTATTGCTTCTTATCTGTCAAATTCTGATGTTAGTAAATCTTACGGATGAACTAAATGCTGATAAGCCTCAATTATCAAAAGAAAAGAAAATAAAAGTCAGGTACTCCTTTGAGATCTAGAGTAAATATGTGAAGGGGAAGACCCAAGTGCATTGCTGGTGTTAAGTAATATGCATTAGAAAAGCAAATAATTTTTTCTTGGTGACTTTTCACATTCTCTGATTACTGGAGAAATACTCTGATAATAGCATAAATTATGATAAGTAGTTGTGACTCACTTACACTGAGAAGCCACTGTAAAAAGGAATTTCAAAAGATGCATAAAATGAGCACAAACAGTTGAGGTGGACTCCTGCATAAATTTGTTCTATAGTAGACTTCATGATTGATGACAGATTTTCAGCACTTTTCTTAGTTATGCCTTATTTCTAAGATGTACTGAAGTATATCAGACTTTAATCTTTATCTGATATTCTGCTGAATGCACACACTTTCACTCCATATGAATGATGAAAATTATTGTGGTGATTAAGTTATTTCTGACAAACAGTTAAGTGTCATATGCATAAATTTTGAGGACAAGTTCTGATGGAAGTTCTGATGATTAAACTCTGAAGAAAACAAGTCAGTATTTGTATGAAGAATTACAGAAACAAATATTCACTTTTTGAGTACAGAAGCCATATTCTGATGACCATTAAGTTATGATAATAGTCAAGTTCTGATGTAAATCCTAATGAAAACTCTGATGCTTACGTGGCATTATTTATTTACTTGACTTATTTGTGGTAAATACTGAACGATCATATTTAATTAGAATATAATTAGGTGAGATAAAAACAGCCATAATCATTAAGGGTTAGTGGTAAACGTGTCTGTCTTGAAAAATTGCATGTGCACGGTAATTATTGCTTATTTCCCGTGCCCATTAACTCCTGCTTTCATTTTTTACTGACTGTTATTATTACACATCGGTCTAGGGAGACGAGGCATCATTATTTCTACTCTTAATCGTTAAACAGTCCTCGAGTCCCTTGGTATTCCATTGGCTATTTAAACCGACATTTCATCTCAGCCAAATCATCTTCCATTTCAAACTCATTCTCTCTCTTTTAATTCTCATCATTTTTCTCCTTCATAAACAAAAATGGTTCTTTTCAACATATTTATGAACTATGAAAATTTCAATGTAGAGTTTAGTTGTGATGACTGGCAACAGGAATGGCATGTCACCGCCATTCCGGAAGAGATCTGGAACTTGGTTCCACAAGAGGTTCACACAAACCTCTTGTTCTTTTTGATGGACTATCAGCTCCATCTTGATCATTTGGAAGAAGAACGGAGAGAGGCTCTTCTTCAGCAAGAACGGATCATCCATCTTGCAGTGCTCTTTGTCAGCAGCAGGAGGAACTAGTCGATAGGTTTCTTCCAAGACTAAGGCTGTTGATGTTCACGATCTTAGACTAGGCTTATCTTGTAATATTTTGCATGAAATCTATAAATTTCATAACATGTACTCTTTGGATATTTTAATGAAATTTCCTTGGATTGCAAGATTTCGTCACTATTTCTCTCATATTATGTGAATGTAAATGTTCTTATTGTAGTCTGTTTATCTTTACTTCATCTATTTGAACTATATCTCTTGATGAATGTTTTGATTAAAATTATGGTCAATAATAAATTGTGATTATTTGAGACACAATTGAAGCACAGGTTCATGCTTTAGAACCTATGATAGTTGAAGCTGAGAATATCAATTTTCAGAAAGAAACAGAAGCTGGAAGGTCAATCCCTCAGGTAAATGCTGAAGCTCAAAGTTCTGATACTTTGAAGAGGAAAAGAACTGTAAACTCTGCTGAAAGGGCAACTCCTTCATTGGCAAGGAGACTAAAGAAAATGAGGGCAAAGAGGTATAATGCTAAATCTCCATATGAAGATTCTGCAGAAGCTGAGGAAGGGGATCAGGAATCTCTGATCTCAAAAGAGCCAATTATCATTGAAGCCCTTCTAGCTAAAGCTCAAGACACTGTTCCTAATACAGTGATCACTCCTACTGTTTCTCCGATAAGAGAGACAACAGTTGAAGGTTCAGGATTAAGTCCTGAAATTGATATCACTAGGCTGCACATTCCAACTGTTCTTTATTTGGAAGCTCCTACAGCAGCTCAGCCATCTACAGTCAACTCTCCAATCTTAGATGCTGAGATACCATCTACACCAGTTCTGGAGATAAATTCTGATGCTCAGAATTTAGATGATGTTATTTGTAATAACCCCAAAATTTTCAACTTTTTGTAACCCTTGTGAATAGTGTTTTAGCTGAATGAAGAAACTTTTCACGCCACACTATGTAGGGGTTCTGTTATGGATATTCTGGGATATTATTAGTACTCTATGTAGTATATAAGTGTATGTAAAGATCGTCAGAATCCAATTCCGAACACTTTGGTTTTTCCCGGAAATCCACAAGATACGGAGAGAATTGAGTATAAGGTAACAGGATAAAAAGGATTTAAATTAAAGGATTATAATAGAGGATCATAAAAAGGAATATAATGTATTGAGAAAGGTTAAGGGAACCTAAGTAATAAGATCCCGGGTATGATCCTTCAAACGATAAACGAGAACGAAAGTTAAGCGAACCGTATAACAGATCAGCGGTCATTAGGCAAACGATTAGGAAGTTAATCAAAGGGATTAGTGGGAATGATGTCATCCAACCAATAGAAAGAGGACAAGGAAGGGAGGATGACATCATGAGGATGGCATAAGCATGACATGGGAAGGAAGGAGGTGTGGTAGCTTTGTAACCACACAATTTCAAGGGCAAGAAGGTAATTGACTAAATCAAATACAAAACAAGTCAACCAAGCCAAGTAAAAATCATTCTCATCAAAAAATCAAAAAGCAACCAAGGCATTAGTTCTTCATTGCTCTCGGCTTTCTTACTTTTTAAAGGCAAGATTTTTCAAAATCCAAGATCCAAGCTTCCTAAATTGGTAAGATAATTCCCTAATCATCTTCATGCTTAGTTAGGACTATATCATGAGTTTAAGCCATTAATTCTTTCTCAATCTTCTTCATTTAATCAAAGAAGAAGACAATAAATAGTGTTTTCAAGTTTTTAACTTGAACTTTTTCTTGTTTTTCTTGAAGATCCAAGCATTCTTAAGACTTCTCAAAGCTTCTTAAGGCTTCCTAGCTCCACCCACCACTTCAAGGAAGGTATACCATCTCCAAACCCTAGATTCCTATATATTATAAGATGATTTTGATTAGTGGGTTGATATTGTAGCTTGTTGTTATGATTTAGAGTTTGGGATTTGGAATGGTAGTGAAATGGAATGGTAATTGTTGTGGTTTTGATTTAAAGGAACTTAAGTATGATTAAAGTTAAGTTTAGTCATAAGTATGAATGATTAAATTGAATTGGTTGGGGTTGTTATGATGTGATAAGGATGGATGTTGGTTGTATGTTGGATTTGAGGTTGGTTTGTGGTTGGTTTTGTATGGTTTAAAATTTGGAAATCGCGTAAACATAGCCGTCGTAACGTCCAATTTTCTTTGGACTGTTTTTGTGCATAGCATTAGGACCCGAGAACCCCCTGCTAGATTATGACCACTGCCATGTTTAGATAGCTCATGTTACGAGCTTCGTTTTGATATGTAGTTCGTTCGATTCCGATGCACGGTTTAGGAGAAACGACCGTTTCAAGTAACGGCGTTTCGCGAACGAAACTTTTTCCCTCGCCTTACTTTGAAATGTAGGTTAAAGACCAAAAAGGGTTAATTAATGTATGAAACATTTATGGTAAGTGTGTTAGGCAGTTGGTAAGACATTCGCGAAGGAATCGCTTTAAAACTCGTAAAGGTTAAATTATTAAAAATGGTGGAGCCGCGGGTACCCGAGTGACTTAAGCAAATCAGTGAGCGCAAAACAAGCGTTAGAGTCTAAGTTAGTTAAAGTATAGATTTACAAGTGATTTTGGTTTAATTCCAACTTACTTGTTGTTTATAGGTTATCAGACTCGTCCCGAGCCTTTCTCACCCCCAAGTCGCTCAGGCAAGTATTCTATCCGTTATACTGTTGTTGTGATGTATACACTTGTATATGCATTATCTTGCGATAGATGCATGTTGGTTATTTAGCAAATTCTTGCGATATATTGTAGCATGTGATATGGTATATATGCATGCCTGTTTCATATTCTTGAAATATATATCTGTTGGTTCAGTTGGTAATACCTATGCTAGAGAATAGCGGTAACTTGCATATACCCTTAGTATAGGGACCCAAAGGTGAAAATATTTTCTAAAAACCGGGAGTCGAGGATCCCGAGTAATCTTGTATATATGGATATGGATATATATATATATATATTTATATATATATATATGGTTATAGTTTTCCAACTATTAATCGAATAAGGTTTATTCGATAACTTTAACTTTAACTTTATTTTATTAAATGAATATTATTTTGAATATTCATTCGAGGACTAATGACTCCTTTTACTTTATTAATGAATATTATTTTGAATATTCATTCGAGGACTTATGACTCCTTTTATTTATTTATCTGAATATTATTTGAATATTCATTCGAGGGCTTATGACTCTTTTATATTATTTATTGAATATTATTTGAATATTCATTCGAGGGCTTATGACTCTTTTATATTATTTATTGAATATTATTTGAATATTCATTCGAGGACTTATGACTCCTTTTATTTATTTATCTGAATATTATTTGAATATTCATTCGAGGGCTTATGACTCTTTTATATTATTTATTGAATATTATTTGAATATTCATTCGAGGGCTTATGACTCTTTTATATTATTTATTGAATATTATTTGAATATTCATTCGAGGGCTTATGACTCTTTTATATTATTAGTGAATATTATTAAATATTCATTTGAGGATCTATGACTCCGATTATTTGCTGAAATATATTCTTTATTTTATTAAAGAATAAGGTGTTAATAATCAAACTTATTTTCGATTATTCAAATAAAGATAATACTTTCATATAAGTATATCTTTGGTTATTTAATACTCGTTTCAAGTATAAATTTTAATACTTCTACTTCAATTATTTTTATAAAGACTATTCTTTATGGGAATATTATTTAAATAATAATATTCGGTCATTTTCTAAATATTCTGGGGACTGATTTACTTCATTAAATCAGCTTTACTCCAAACACTCTTTAAAGTGTTTTCGAGTCTTCAAAATGATTTTTAAAAGTCAGAGTGGATTCCAAAACTCTTTTTTTATATTTAAGATCTTCCTTTTAAGGGGATTTAAATACTCGCTCAAAACCTGGGGAATCCGGCTCTGTGGTGTATTTTATATTCGCAACGAGGTTGCAGTTTTGGTAAATGAATTGATTACTTGCCCAACGTTCGGGAAGTAAGCCCATCTAATTGAGTCGGCATAAGCGACAGGCCGGGGTACGGTCTATTATTGTGTAAGTGGCTGGGTGGCAGTCCATCAATGCGTGAGGGGCCGGGTAACGGTCTAGCGCGAGGTCCTAATGCGGCCAGGGTGATGACCGGTGAGAAATTCATCCATCTACAGTAGAAAAGGTTACTTATTGGTATCTTTGCCTGATCAGCAAGATATCTGGTTTATGCCAAAATTCTTTTCCTTTCCAAAATTCATTGGATGTTTCAAACTCTGTTCATACTTTACATAACAGAGGTTCCAGGAAATGTTTTAGAGATATATATATGTGGATATATATATATCGGGACTAAATAAAGTATCTCATAACTTTTTCATTTAATAATATTTCAAAGATTGAATCTATTCAAGTCTTAACTTGTGGTCTCATCTATGGGATGTTTTTCTTAAAACTTATAATACTTTGAACGGTGGTAGTTCAAGTAGCTTTATAAATGATATAAGTGTGGTGAAGTATTGGTAACTTCATTCCTTGTTTTTACTTATATCTAGTAAGTAATTATCTTACACACGATAAAGATTCTAGTAAGTATCCATTTAGATACTTATATTATTGTTATCACTATGTATTATCTTGCGAGCTGTAAGGCTCACTCTTGCTTTATTTCTTCATCACACAACAACAGTTAGGAGAGATGGCCAGACTCCAGCAGACCCAGCGCAAGCGCGTGGGAAGCGTCCCGCGTCTTCCCGATGATGTTGTAGCTGCTATAGCTGCAGAGGTAGATCCATTGTAGTTCAGGCATTCTACTTTTGAGAATCAAATTATGTATAATTATAACTTGTGGCAGATAATGGCAATTAACTGTAAATTATCAAGTAATCATTTTGGGTTGTAATAATTTTAAATTGTGGATTCAAAGACTTGTACTTATTTCAATTTCATCTCTGAGACTATAACAGGTTGTGGTGTGTGTTAGTGTGGGGTCACAGCATGAGGTTATTTATTATTAATTAAGTGAAGTGATATTGTGGAAAGAAAGACCGTGACAACCCGGATCCCCGACCCCGGATCTGGGGGTGTTACATTATTCCTGAATCTCCAGTTGCTTCACACACTGTAGTGTTGTCTGAACATAACGAGTCTTCCTCAAGTTCTGAAGACAGTGCTTCTGTTGAGACTCCAGCTCCCATTCTGGGCAAGAAAGCATTGGTAAAGAAATTTGTTGACCAGGATGCACCTATTCCTTGGGAGGATACTCACAGAGGTGTGGAGTGGACCAAGAAGTGGAATGACTCAGATTTTATTCCAAGCACCAAAATTCTGACAGAGCATGTGTCAAAAGCTGATGAGTTATTGTCAAATTCTGATTTCAATACTCAACTCAAGGTTACAGCTATGAGTACAAGAAGTCTTCATGGTCTACATTCCATTACTCATGTTAAGGTTGATACATTAAAGGAAAATGCTGATAAGCTAGATCTACAGATCAAGCTTGACAAGAATAGATATATCAGACCTACTCTCGAGAAAGTTGAAGCCATTGAGAAGATTCAAAAGAAGCAACAGGCCCAAATTACTAGGTCCTACAAAATCAAGCTTCTCAGGAAGCTCAATTGGATGAGATCCAATCTTCAGTTGGACTTCTTCTCTCTCTCTTACTTCCTGATGATGCCAAAAAGGGGGAAAAGGTAGTTAAGTCCAAATGCTCACATACTCAAATACTGAAGAAGAAGGATGACAAAGGTGATGACCATGGAAACTCTGATCAGAACAGAGGTCAATGAAAAGTTCAAGGAAAATATTCACAGAAAGTAATTTCTGATGTTAGCAAATCTTCTACACAGAAAAGTCAAGTTCTGATGTTGTGAATGTTAAAAGTCTGAAGTCAAGTTCTGATAAGCAAAGTCTGATGTCAAGTTCTGATATCCTGATTTGGTCAGGATCTAAAGACTCTCGGAAGTTTTTACAAACTCTGAAGCTAAAGGGAAAGAAGACTACTATTTATTACAAAGATCCTAAATCCATACACTTGATGAGGAGATAACTAGAAGATTATTTCTGAAACAAAATCGAGGAATGGATTTGGAAACTCTCAAGGAGGAAGAAACTAGATTTGCAGCTGAGAAGACAAATCTAAAGTCTAAAGATACTGATGCAAAGAAACCTCCAAGGCCTAAGGACAAAAGCATTGTGATCAAGGAAAAGTCAAATTCTGAGGCTTCAAAGTCCAAGACTAGATCACAAACTGAGATTGATTCTAAGTCATAAGGAAAAGAAAAGGTCGGTGAACCTTTAAAGATTCAGAAAAAGATAAGTTCTTCTGTTCCTGTCTATCAAGCTACAATGCATGATGATGATTTGATAGAAGATGAAACTATTCAAATTCTGAAAAGAAGAAAGTTAATTGAAGAATCTAAAACAACCTTTGACACTGCTCAAGTTGTTCAGAATGAAGAACATCAAGCTACAGAAGAAACAACAAATTTTGATCAAGCTATCAAGACATCAACCACTGACAATGATCAAGTAGATTTGAAAAAGATGACAATTGCTGATAAGAAGAAGCTGTTATGGAAGAAAGCTACTCCAGTTGAACCAAAATCTAATCTTATGATTAATCAACTCGCAACATTTGGGTTGAGAGCCAAGCAACCTAGAGATAGAGCTGGATTAGGTTCTGATAAAGAAAATATACAAACAGGAGTAATTTTTACTCTAAGAGATCCTTTCATGTTGACAGACAAACCATATGAACAAATCAAATAAAAGCACCTTGACAAAGTGTTATCTACTCAAATTGTGATAGATGCTCATGATAAAGATGATCTAAAAGAGAAATTGATCTTATTTCTCAATGATGGAAGAACTTACAGACAAGCTGATACTGATATGCTAAAGAAGTCTGTCAGAGAGTTTCAACATATTCACTATCTTCTGGAAGTAAAATCTGATATTACAAGAAGATGGTCAGAATACATTTTGAAGGCTATAAGAGATCTTCTCAAAATCTCTGGTACAAAGGCTTCTCAGTACATTCCAATGAATACTGAAGATGATGGAAGAGAAATTCCTATGCTGAAGAACTCTGCTAAGGTGGAAGTTATTCTGAAAGGAAGATGATTATGTTATAATGAAGACTCTTCACATCCTAGAGTTATCAGACTTGGTAATGGACTTGAAAGAACATCAATTCAAGCTCTCAGAACAGCCATTTATCAAATTGGTGATAGTAAAGATGAAGAACTGATGCAGGTCAAAGCACAGTTAGTTGAAGTTCTGAGAAAAGCTGAAGATAAGCTGGTAAAAGATTTTGTTAAGAATCATGATGGATTCAGATTGATCCAGTGATGATGGTAAAACTGCATGTTCTGTAAGTTGTAGTTAATAGTCTTATTAAACTCTCATTGTATTTGAACTTAAATGTTTTTGACATCATCAAATCTATTAACTTGTATATTTTTGCATAATTTACAAGTTGGGGGAGATTGTTAGATATATTTGAGATGTCATGTCTAATATATTTCATGTTTAGTTTTCAGATCTTAACAAACAGGAAATATCAGTACTTACTGGAATCAGTACTTACTGGAAGTCAGAACTTAAGGTCATATCAGAACTTAAGGTTATGTCAGAACTTAAGTGCGGGAGGACTTACAGTTAAGGAAGGAAGCTGATTTACAGGATAAAAGATCGAGACTAAAACAAAAGAAGATATGCATAGAAAGAGTTAGAAGATAAGAAGACTTGTATAAGATATCTGATTGATATATTTTAGGAGACAGAATTATATTCCATATCAATTAGAAGTTATCTTGTAACTGTGTACTATATAAATACAGACATAGGCTTACACTATATATGTTATCATTATCGAGAAGATCATACATTGTAACCTAGCAGCTCTTAGTGATATTTGTTCATCACTGAGAGAGAACAGTTCCATTGTAACGGAGTTTATTATATTGAATATATCTGTTTAATGTTACTTGTGTTCGAAATTGATTTGATTGTATTAAACACTGTATTCAACCCCCTTCTACAGTGTTGTGTGACCTAACACCACAAACTCTCTCAGGAAAGTAAATTCTGGAGTTTTGGAGGTTTGGATTCTATGATGATGGTGGTGAAGATGGGTCTCCAAGCATAATTTTTACAACAGGGGAAGATGAGAACTTGGTTACCTTGTCCACTGTTCGACAAGCATTGCATCTGCCAGAAAACTGTACTTACAATTCATAAGTTAGGGAGTCAGTTCTTCAAAACATGATGGCAAATATTGGCTATGAGAAGTCTTTGTCCAAGCTGGGACAACTGAAGAGGCCCTACATCAGGAGGGAGTGGAGCTTCTTTTTCAACTGTATTACCAAAGCCTTTGCCAACAAATGCTCAAATTTTGATGCTATTCCAATCATGAGTCGGCAAATAGGGTATGCACTTCTTAATCAAACTCATTTTGATTATGCTACTGCTATTTTGGATTTTATAGGTGATAACATGAAAGAAGATAGCAACATAGTATATTTTGCTAGATTCTGTCAGCTTATATATAGTTTATGTTGTTCTGATGCACCTCAAAACTTTAGTGAGTTAATTGAACTCTTTAAACTTCACAAAAGGGCTTTCACAGACTTATTATCTACTGATAATAAGAAGGAAATACTAAGACCCCTCCAAATTCCCCAATCGGTCAAACAATTCTTAGTAAATTCTAATCCTCACACATACACAACCATATATCCTGATGTTGCACCTACACAACCTACTACTTCTCAAACTCCACCAACACAACCTTTCAATACTCAACCACAGCCTACTATCAACCAGCACAATCCTCTCAATCACAACCATGAGCACCTACTATCAGAACCTCACCTCTCAAATCCAAAACCAAACCAACCTCTGGTACTTCTCAAAAGGTGCCAGTTGTAAAATCTGACACATCCTCTAGGCCCAAAACCAAAAGAAATATCTTTGTGCCTAAATCTCCACCAAGGAGAAGAAGAAGGATGATTCTGAGAGATGAATCTGATGAGGAAGAACAAGTCCAGGTTCCTGCATCAGAACCCGTGACTTTAGAAGCTGAAGAGGTAACTCCTCAGAAACAGAATAAAGCTGAGGGTTCCGGGATTTTGAAAAGGAAAAGACCTTCAAATTCTGATATAGATCATATCACTCCACCATCTAGAAGATCAAGGAAGACTAGAGTAGGTGTGCATATTGCACAAATTCAATTTGAGGATACTGAAGATGCTGAGGAAGGCGATCAGGAATCTCTGATCTCATCAGAACTTACAGTCATTGAAGTTTTGACAGCTCCACCTCAACCTGAAGACACTGTTCCTGACACAGTGATCACACCTCCTATCTCTCCATTAAAAGAAACTGCCCCAGTTGGAGATTCAAGGTTAATTCCTGAAATTGATATTCACAGGTTGAATATTCCAACTATTTTGTATCTGGAAGCACCACCAGCAAAGGAGTCAACTCCACATGTTTCTCCAATACTAAATGCTGAAATTCCTACTAGACCAATTCTAGATTTGGAATCTAAAGATCGGAATTTGGAATCAGAAACTCCAGAATCTCCTTCAATTACACACACTATGGTCTTATCAGAAGATGATGAGACTTTATCAAATTCCGGAGACAGTGCTCCAGTAAGTGCTCCAGTCAATGCACCAATTCTTGGCAAGGAGGCACTGCTTAAATTTGTTGAAGAAGATGCTCATGTTCCATGGGAGGAAACCTTTAGAGGAGTTGAATGGACAAAGAAGTGGAATGAACCTGACTTCATTCCCAGCTCAACTGTTCTGTCAGAACATATTTCAAAAGCTGATGAGTTGTTGATAAATTCTAACTTCAAAACACAACTTAAAGTCACTGCTCTCAGTACTAAAAATCTTCAAGGTCTATACTCCAAGACTCATGAAAAGGTTTATAAACTTTAGGAAGCAATTGATAAGCTAGACCTGATACTCAAACTAGACAAGAATAGGTTTATCAGACCAATTCAAGAAAAAGTGGAAGCTATTGAGCAAGTTCAAATCAAGCAGTAGGCCCAACTAGATGAGGTATTGCAGAATCAAGCCTCTCAACAAACACAACTCAATGAAATCCAATCTTCAGTGGAATTCCTTCTTTCTCTACTCCTGACAGATGATGCCAAAAAGGGGGAGAATGTAGTTAAGTTCAAATACTCACCAATCAAGACACTGAAGAAAAAGGATGATCATGGTGATGATCAGGGAAACTCTGATAAGAGTAGAGGTCACAGTCAAGGAGAGCAATTGAGCAGGATTCCTTCTCAACAGAAAGGTTCTCATCAAAGATTGTCTAGTTCTACTTAAAGGAGGAATAAGGAAGGAAAGAAGCCTACAAATCAGGATGTTCCCTTGTTGATCACAAATTCTGATGATCAAGTTCTGGCAACTACTTCTGATGTAATGATTCAAGCTGGAAGCCAAGATTCACAGAAGTTTTTGCAGAATCTGAAATTCAAGAGAAAGAAAGTAATATTCTTTTACAAGGATCCCAAAATTCAAACTATTGATGAAGAACTGGCCAAGAGACTATTCCTTAAGGATAATCCAGGAGTGGATTTAGAGGAATTAAGAGAAGAAGAAGCTAAATTTGCTGCTGAGAAGAGCAAACCAAAGTCAAAAGCTTCTGATGCTAAAAAGCCACCAAAGCCAAAAGAAAAGGGGATTGTGATAAAAGAAAGATCTGCCACAGAGATTCCAAGTACTAGATCTCAAACTACTACTGATCCCAAAGACAAGGGAAAAAGAAAAGTTGGGGAGACAGTCAAGAAACAGAAGATGAAGATTCCTCAAATTCTGATGGATCATGTGTGCAAGATGGTTCAAGTCTTTGATGATGCTGCTGCAGAAGATGAAACTGTTGAAACTCTGAAAAGAAGATAGATGACAGAAAAATATAAGACAACCTCTGATATAGCTCAAGTTGTTCAGAGTGAAGAAGTTCAGAACTTGACAAATCCTGAAGAAATTTCAGAACAGCAAGCTACATAAAAATCTGCAAATCCTGAAAAAGTCATCAAGACATCAACCTCTGAAAGAGCTCAAGTTGATTTGGGTAAGATGTCAATTGCTGATAAGAAGAAGCTGCTATGGAACAAAGCCACTACAGTGGAACCTAAGACCAATCTAATGTTGAATCAACTTGCAACATT
The DNA here is from genome assembly GCF_009905375.1 of Apium graveolens. Taxonomy (NCBI): domain Eukaryota; kingdom Viridiplantae; phylum Streptophyta; class Magnoliopsida; order Apiales; family Apiaceae; genus Apium; species Apium graveolens. The sequence continues at coordinate 30,995,160 of NC_133655.1, read as the reverse complement.
TGGGTTAAAAGCCAAGCAAGCTAGAGACAAGTCTGGATTAGGTTCTGACAAAGAACATATACAAACAGGAGTAGAAGCTACTCTCAGAGATCCTTTCATTTTGACAGACAAACCATATGAGAAAATCAAACAAAAGCACCTTGACAAAGTGCTGTCTGCTCAAATTATCATGGATACTTATGATAAATCATTTCTCAATGATGGCAGAACTTACAGACTAGCAGATTCTGATGTGCTAAAGAAGTCTGTCAAAGAGCTTCAACATATTCACTACCTTCTGGAAGTAAAATCTGATGTTACAAGAAGGTGGTCAGATTACATTTTGAAGGCTAGAAGGGATCTTCTCAGAATTTCTGGTTCAAAAGCTTCTGAATACATTCCAAAAATCACTGAGGATGATGGAAGAGAAATTCCTATGAGGAAAAATTCTGCTAAGGTAGAAGTAATTCTGAAGGGAAGATGCTTATGCTACAATGAAGACTCTTCACATCCCAGAGTTATCAGACTTGGAGATGGACTTGAAAGAACATCAATTCATGCACTCAGAACAGCCATTTATCAAATTGGTGATAATGAAGATGAAGAAATGATGCAAGTTAAAGCATAGTTAGTTGAAGTTCTGAGAAATGTTGAGGACAAGCTGGTAACAGACTTTACAAGGAATCACTTTGGATTCAGATTGATCCAGTGATACTGGTAAAGCTACATGTACTGTAAGTTATATTTAGCTGTTTAAAATAACATCTTATTGCATTTGTACTTAAATGTTTTTGACATCATCAAATCTATTAACTTGTATATTTTTCATAATTTACAAGTTGGGGGAGATTGTTAGATATATTTGTGATGTCATGTCTAATCTGATTTGTTTAGTTTCAGAACTTATTATCAGAATATCAGAACTTAACTGGAAATCAGAACTTACTGAAGATAGAAAGTTATCAGAACTTAAGGAGTCAGAACTTATATCAGAACTTAAGTGCGGATACACTCCAGGGATGAAAAGCGGCTGATTTACAGGAGAGGATCTGGATTAAACAAGTAAAGATATGCATGAAGAATTGGACAACTATAGGACTGCAGTAGATAATCTCTGATTGATATATTCTAGGAAACAGAATCATTATCATATCAATTGGTAGTTATCTTGTAACTGTGTATTATATAAATACAGATTAGGGTTTACACTATATGTGTTATCATTTACGAGAATATTATTCATTGTAACCCTAGCAGCTTTTAGTGATATCATACATCACTGAGAGAGTAGATTAAACCTACTGTAACAGAGTTTGATATATTGAATAAACTTGTTTTCTGTTACATACTTGTGTTCATAATCGAATTGATTGTAGATACTATATTCAACCCTCTTCTATAGTATCATTCAGGCCTAACAGAATATGTACAAAATATATGGAAAATTATAGAAATTTTCCTAAAAAAATATATGGAAGCCTCGAATAAGGCAAAACATTGTAAATGTGTAGGTTGCTCCACACTTTGCGCTAAAAATGATACACTTGGAATAACATGAAATAACTTAACTTCTACGAAATTTCGAGCAAGTTTCCCAGAAGTTGGGGGGCAAATGATATGTGCCAAAAATGATCCTAGAAATATAATTAATGATATATTAAATAGACCTAGTGTGGTTCCATGACAAAGCCCAATTAATGAGACCTGAAACCCAAATTATTTATTAATTATGAAATTAATAATTAAAATAAATTAACAGCTCATTAAATGTGTCTAATTAAGGATACAACTCTATGAAAAGTAGCATCCAAGACACCTAAACCAATAAGTAATCTACTTACTACGTTTTAGGAATTCAATGTCAAATCAAAGACGAAGACTTGCTCATTAAATCTCCAAAGCTTAGTGCGATACGTAGGCATCTTGTGAATGAATAATTAAGTCATGAAACACAAGCCCAACCAATATTAAAACTCGAATCTCAAAAAGCCTAGTATTAGACAAACCCTAATGATTAACTATAATATTCGGCACCATCTATGGTAGTCAGACAATATCAACCATGACAAGAATACAAAATAGCGTTGAACTAATAACCTCAACTCACACTATCGCATCCACTTTCGAAAATCCACCGCACTCGACCATTTTCACTAATAGAGAAACTCCAATAGTAACGAAGTATCCCGTAACTCAGATTTAGCCCAAAGGAATGAAATCCCTATCTCAAGACAAGTCTTTGTGGAACAAATCCTCAATTGTAGATGGTGAATGTATCATTGAACACCCAATACATGAACATCTAACATCTATATAAAGGGTTTCACTACCATTCAGAATTACGTCTTGACTTGATTTTCTAAACACACAGAGATACGTAGGCATCTTGTGAGGGCATATTTAAGCCACGAAATACAAGCCCAACCATTACAAGCCTTGAGCTCATGAACCCTAACATTAAATTCATGTAATAAATATAACCAAGTTTATTATCCATAACAGACCTGAGTCAAATATGATCCACTAATATTATAAATATTATAAATTTATATTATATAATGATCATTTATTTTAAAATAAATATAATATTCTAAAAGTATAATAAACACAAATAAACACTTAAAATATATACAATTATAATTTTTCCATTTTAAGGATGGATATTCTTAAAAATTTAAATTCATAGAAGTTATTATAAAAATTATAAAACTGCTATTTACTTAGAAATATAAAAAGTTAAGATAATAATTCATATTCGGATTTTAACCAAATACAAGTCAGAGATCATACTCGGGTAGCATTATTTTATAAAAGATAACATGAGACGTAATCTGAGCGGGTATGTTAGTACTCATGTCCCGTATCATATTTTATTTGATTATGACTTTTCCACCATATTTGGATCATAAATCATGTATTATATTTTCGAGTCGGATCTAAGTTAAGATACCCGATAGTTAAGATTAATTTACAGCCTTAGTAATTCACATCCTATTTTTCTAAATTAATGGAAAAACTAATGTATAGTTTGTGTTAGTTCGGGCCAAAGTAATGGAAAAACCTTTGTTTTCCCTTATATACACAAAAGAATTTTTTTATTACAAGATTATTTTTAATGTTTTTAATTTTAGAAGTTTAGAACCGTAAGTTCGGGCTATCCTTTTTAAAGCCCATTTCTAGCTAGCTACCAACTTCAATCATAAAGATAGATCCAGTCCCTCAGCCCACTTGATACCCTATGTTGGGCTAGGTTATGTGCTATGGACTAGCTGTCTTTTTTTGCAAACATAAAATGTTCATTCAAGCTTGTTTGCGTTGGGTTTGGGCAGGGAAGGGGCAGTGATCTGGGACCGGGGAGTACTTAAAAGTGATTTTTCATTTTGAGTTAAAAAGTTTTGTTGCGGTCCACATCACCACGATAAAAGATTAATAATTATCTAACAACGTCAAAAAAATATATCATTTTTATTTTAAGAATAAAAGGTTGTGAAAAATATTTGACATAATGCGTGTACATTTTTATTTTTAATATATATGTTATTAAATTAAAATAAAATAACTGAAGATTTGATATAAAATATACATTAAACCCTAAAAAATATCACGTATAACTCATAATTATATAAGAAGAATACATTAAACTCGGAGTTAACTAATAATAATATTTCAAGTTCAGCCGTGAATAAAATGACAAAAACATTGAAATTAATCTAGTCAATACAAATAAGTATCTAATTTATATCTTTTAAAACAAAAAGAATTTAAAAAGATATTCTAACATAACAAGTCATCTTTCTTTAATGATAAAGTATTATAATTGCATTAAGGATATTAAAATTTACAAATATATTTTTTAAAAATACTCCTATACAAATCTAATTTAATCAAATAAAAATGCAAGTTTCCACTTAAAAAAATTTATAAAATCCAACATGTATGTATGTGTTTGTTAGACTAGAGAAAACGTTTAGTAACACTTTGTATTTGGGCGCAGATATAAGATATACAAACCAAACCAAACCAAACCTCACCCTGGGTTGGTGTGTTCATCCTATACTTACATCTATACACACACAACATAACAACTATTTACTCAAACAGCCCTCTCTACATCAACGCCGATCGATCGATTTCAACTTATTTCTCACATTTCTCTTCAATCACCTGTTTAATTCCGAGTAAGTATTTGATTAGTTATGTTTAATTTATAATATTTACATAATTATATATGAAATTGGATTGTTATGGGGCATAAGAAGCGAGGCGCAGCTCCTCGCTCTAAGATATCGTCGAATTCACCGCCGATTGAGTCTGGCGGTGAATTGGATGGGAACGGTAGTTTAGATTTGTCGATTCGTCGAAGCGAAACGAATGAACTGCAAGTTAGTAGAGTTAGAGGAGGTTACGGGAGCGATTTAGGTGTTTCGAATTATGGTGCTATTAAGTTGGAGTGTGAGCGTGCCCTAAATGCGTTAGGGAGGGGGAATCATACGAAAGCTTTAAGGCTTATGAAGGATATGTGTGTTAGGAATGAGAATTCTCCGTATTTAGCGTTGATTCATAGAGTGCAAGGGACGGTGTGTGTTAAGGTTGCGTCGGTTATTGATGATACGAATACGAAGCAAAGGCATTTGAGGAATGCGGTGGAGAGTGCCAGGAAGGCGGTGGTGTTGTCGCCTAATTCGATTGAGTTTGCACATTTTTATGCGAATTTGATGTATGAGGCTGCGAGTGAGGCGAAGGATTATGAGGAAGTGGTGCAGGAGTGTGAGCGTGCGTTGGGGATTGAGAATCCGGTTGATCCCGGGAAGGAGAGTTTGCAGGATGAGAGTCAGTTGAAGCTGTCTACTCTTGATTCGAGAGTGGCACATGTGCAGAATGAGCTGCGGTCGTTGATTCAGAAATCGAATATTGCTTCGCTTTCGTCATGGATGAAGAATCTTAATAATGGGGAGGAAAAGTTTCGGTTGATTCCGATTAGGAGAGCTACGGAGGACCCGATGGAGGTGAAAATGGCTCAGTCACGAAGGCCCAATGAGATTAAGAAGGCAACCAAGACGCCTGAGGAGAGGAGGAAAGAGATTGAAGTTCGGGTTGCTGCAGCGCGGCTATTGCAGCAGAAAACAGAGTCACCTCAACCCCAAAATGAAGGCGATAAGGCTGTAGAAACCTCTTCAGGATCTGGTCAGCGAGCTGGTGAGCGGAGAAAGAATGTCAGAAAAGCTGCATCTTCTGCTGAGAGAAAAGATTTGGTTCAATCTTTTTGGAAATGTATGAGCTTGGAAATGAAGAAAGACTTGTTTAAAATAAAAGTCTCAGATATCAAGGCACATTTCAGCTCGTCAAAGGATGGGCTGGCATCTGAAGTCCTTTCAGAAGCTTTGTCATTTACTGAAGCTAATAAAGTGTGGAAGTTTTGGGCATGCTGCCGTTGCAGTGAGAAGTTTGCGAACTCTGAGTTGCATATTAACCATGTTAATCTGGAGCACTTGGGCATCCTGTTGCCTAAAATGCAGTCACTTATGCCTCAAAATATTGGAAAGGAGTCGAGTGACTTGCTTCTCAACTGTCCTTGGAAACCATTGGATATTAATGCTGCAGTTATGTTGCTTGAGAAACACTCTGATGGTCAAGCATCTGATGAGCACAAGGACTTTTTTACCGGAAGTTCTGTGTATGAAGATGCATGGGATTCATCCGAGAGATCGGATGATATTTGCAATGGCATAAATACAGAGAGTAGCAAACAATACGATAAGATTTCTGACATGAAGTGGACAAAATACAATGAAAATTCAGGTAGCAATACAACATTTCTTCCTGATAGCTGGCCATTATTTGATGATTCCGAACGTGCAAAGCTCCTTGAGAAAATTCGTTCCTTATTTGAGTTGCTAATTCAACATAAATACCTGGCCGCAAGCCATCTCAGTAAGGTGATACAGTTTGCAATGGATGAGTTGCAGGGGCTTTCGGCTGGTTCTCGGCTTTTTAACTATGGAGTTGACTTGTCACCTGTATGCATATGCTTTCTAGGAGCTCCCGAGCTGAAGAAGATACATGCATTCTTACAGGAGCTATCTCATTCTTGTGGAGTAGGTAGATATTCTGAGAAGAGTAATTCCATGGATGACTTTAGCAGTAGCAGCCAAGCTGTTGATACTGTAGAACAGGTAGTTCTTGATGAATGTGAATCATGCCTTTTGTTTAACGAACATTTCTTGCCTTGGGAGATATATTCAATTACTTGCCATGATGCTCTTCCGGTTGATGCAACTAGAACATCTTCGTCTCGCGATTCTCATGAGAATAGACATGTTATCGATGAAGATGCTTTATTGTCCTGGTTGTTTACAGGTTCCAGTTTTGCGGAACAGTTGGCCATCTGGACACGAAATAGAGAAGAGAAAACAAATCAGGGCGTGGAAATTCTTCAGATGCTTGAGAAGGAATTTCACCACCAACAGAGCTTGTGTGAGAGAAAATGCGAGCATCTAAGTTATGAGGAGGCTTTACAAATGGTAGAAGATATCTGTCTCGAGGAAGGTAAAAAGAAAGAGCATGCCACTGATTGTGTTCCCAGAAGTTACGAGTCTGTCTTAATGAAGCGACGTGAAGAGCTCATTAAAAGTGACAGTGATGGTTTGCTTATTAGCAATAGGATTGAACTGGATGCAATCTCTAATGTTTTAAAAGAAGCCGAATCTTTGGATGTCAACAACCATTTTGGTATTGAAGATAATTATGCTGGAGTGAATTCTCCTTTTTGTGATCTGGAATCTGGTGAAGAAACTGACTGGAAAAAGGACTATCTGCATCAAGTGAACTCCTGTATTGAAGTTGCAATCCAGAGACAAAAAGAACACTTGTCTATTGAGGTTTGTAGGTCATCGTTTACTTTTTACGTAAAGTTTGCATTATCTTTCCATATTATCTCACTTTTAAATCACTGCAGCTCAGCAAAATTGATGCTCGGATTATGCGCAATGCTAGTGGGATGGAGGAACTTAAAGTCAAGCTTGATCCAGTTTCTGCCCATGATTATCAATCAATATTAGTTCCTCTAATTAAGTCATTTATGCGGGTCTGTATATGCATTATTTTTTCTACAATTCATTACTTCTTGCTTTCATATTATTTTTGAGCAAACTTTTGTTTGTCTGTTCATTTCTATCTCTCCAGGCACGCTTGGAAGATCTTGCAGAAAAAGATGCGACACAGAAATCTGATGCTGCTAGAGAAGCATTTTTAGCAGAACTTGATCTTGACTTAAAAAAGGGAGTAGGTGGTGCATCCGATAATGCAAAACATCTACATGAGAAATCTAAGGAGAAGAAGAAAAATAAGGACTACAGAAAAACCAAGGATCATAAAGTATGAAAATAGTCGCATTTCATTGTGCTATATGTATTTTATTTATTTATTTGCTTCTTGCTAAATGGCCACACTTTATTTACTTCATGATTATCAATTGAATAGATGAAGTATGCGTAATAGATTTGCATCTTTTGCAGGTTTCTGGTAGCAGTGAACTGCATATGCTTCACCATGAGAGTTCTGAACAGACGTATGCCTTCTGTTTTTTTAACATGCATAAACTTGTGCACCCTCGTGAATGTGTCCCTCTATTATAATTGTTTGTATGTCATAGTCCATGCCTAATTTCATCATCTAGTTTGTATGTCCCTCTGTTAGTTTGTATGTCCCTCTGTTATAATTGTGTGTCCCTTTGATCTATGTATTTCTGCAGCTTGTCAGTAGTTCCCAGCGATGTAAACCATCCAGATCATGAAACTGTTGATGGGACTGCTGTTGAGTCAAATAAAGAGGAAGAACTAAGAAGGAAGATTGAGCTTGAAGCAGAAGAAAGGAAACTTGAAGAAACCTTGGATTATCAACGACGTATTGAAAATGAGGCTAAGCAGAAGCACCTCGCTGAGCAACATAAAAAATCTGCAGCAGCAAATTCAGAGGAGGTGGCAGTTGGGCTGCCAGATGATTATTTTACTCACAGTGTTAATGATAAAAACGTGCAGGGACAAATGAATAACAGTAGTCAGGTGAGTGTTCGTTTTACTACTATTATTATAATTAATAGAGAATATTAAAATTTATCCTGTTCAAAAAAAATATGAAAATTAGGACTTGCTGTTACACTATATTCAGATATTCAGACTCTCCAAATATTGGTGGAATGCAAATTGAATTTTGTTATGAGCTAACTTACAAAACTCAAACTTCAGGAATCCTCGGGTCAGAGCACTGGATTCCCAAACCTCTTAGGACGTGTGCCTGAAGACTCTGGAGAGGAAGCATCCCAGTTGATTGGTATCACCAAAGGCCATCTTTATAATGAAGAAATTAAACAAAGTCAGTCATTAGTATATCACAAGGCTATTCCAGAGTTTGGATGGTATTATGAATGTGGTCATATTCTATCTTGTGCAGGCTTACCTAATGGAGCTATTCGAAACAATGGTGTTTTTCTCTCTGAGGGACGCAAGGGAAGGAGGGGTAAACGCCATAGAAATTCAGCAAATTTGGCTGATGGGAAGTTGCAACCTGTGCCATCTGAGACTGAAACAGTTGAAGCAGGAAGATCTCATTCACATGAAAGTATCCGTGGTAAGGCCTGTACTATGTACACACATGCATATAGAAACCTTGTTAATATTTCTGGTCGGATTTAAGGGATGTATTATATACTTATTGTTGCATATTGCATGCAAGTGTTTTCATAATTGCATCTTTATGCAATTCTTCAATGTGCAACTATTTATGATTGTATGCCAGTAAAACATGCATTTTTTTATTAATGGTTTGTTTGTATGTATGGAAGTAGGATTAAGGTTCTTAAAAACACTATCAAATTTATAAAGACAGTTGGAGCATCTAGAATATTTTTATGACCTAAATCATTGAGCATCTAGAATATCGCTGATTCTTTCCTGATATGTTTTTTTATACTTGTTGGGCTTTGTGATTGTTGGACTGTTACTTTTTAGACCTTTTGGTCACAGAATAGCGACTCTTACCAGTTTAGTGCCCTGCTGCGCACTCTTTTGTCACCCTTGCCTTCACCCGTATCGTATGTGGGAAGAGTAGAAATAGTACCTTTTTTAAGTCTCTATAGTCCATCTTAGTCACCGATTCATTACTGTTTTATTTTTTTACAATTGCATGTTTGCAGCTCCTGCATTTATGATAATTTGTCGGCATCTTGCTTTTTTTGAATTTTTTTTTTTGATATTTTAATATCAAGTATGTAAATATGATTAGAATGAGCTTCATCAGAGCTTATTTGAGGTTTTCGTTGTTCCATAATAATATAGCCGTACCTTTCGGAATTGTCTTGATATTATATATATGTACACACACATATACGTATTCCTTTGAGATGTTTGACGAATCATCTTGTATAGAAACAAACTAATACGATACGGGTCTTACATGAAATCAGATGGTGATTGTTCTGAGAACAATTCAAAAACATTGAGACAAATACATTCAGAAGAGGACGACGAAGAGAGATTTCAAGCCGACCTTCAAAGAGCAGTGCGGCAAAGCCTCGGTAATTAATAAACAATTCGCCTTCATTTTTTCTATCAATTGCAATGACCTCAAGTAGTCTTTTATTGGCTATATATTTAGTTATTCTAATTATTTGTCTAAACTATGTTAGTTCAGATGCAGAATGCGGCACATCACAAAGTGTCTTGTACTTGATTCAGTATTAGCAAGTTTATAGCCTATATATGATAGGCTGTAAGTTTTTGCATTTAGTATTAGCAAGTATTGTGGTACACTAAATCCCGGATCATTAACAGAAAACATTTTAGTTATCCTGTCATGAACACTACAATATTAGGAAATGAACCCACTTAAAATTTAATTAATCTTATTACAAGTTTACAAGTGGCATGTGCGTACCAAATTGTTTGGAGAAAATACAAACATGTAAATAATATGCATTATGCAGTTGGTTTGTGCAATGCCTCCTGCAAAACTGTTACTCCACTTGGCAACAAATTGTACAGAAAATTTTCCTGCAACTTATTTCTAATTAGTATTTACAAGCTCTAATTTATATTTCAGACACATTCCATGCACACAAGAACTTCCCAAGTTCAAGGATGCCACTAAAGCTATCAGAAATAGATGACGGTGTGGTTTTGTCCCATGAAACTAATGAAAATATCAATGGGGAAGAAGTGTATGGCCTAGGTCTGAAAAATGAAGTCGGGGAATATAATTGTTTTCTGAATGTTATCATACAGGTTCGACTCTTTAAAGTTTAGGGTCATGTTTTTTGTCAAATTTTACAATCTACAACTTAATATCTGGTCATTTTTTTTGACACTGCAGTCCTTATGGCACATAACACGTTTTCGTGAAGAGTTCTTGAAGAAGTCAATTTCGGGGCATGTTCATGTTGGTGATCCTTGTGTCATTTGTGCTTTGTTTGATATTTTCAATGCCTTGAACATGGCATCCGTAGACTTGAAGAGAGAGGCTGTTGCCCCAACTCCTTTAAGGATTGCTTTAAGCAATCTCTATCCTGAAAGCAACTTTTTCCAAGAGGTAATTCTCACCGTGTGAGTATTTGTCTCTTTGGTTTGTAGTGCAGTTGTATGTTATATCACACGAGCACATGCATATACTATTTTTTTTTTGGAAACAATATTCTGAATTGATTGGAGAGATGGGAGTTGGTAGGTTATTTGTTGTCAAAGCTTTCAGTTACCACTTACCCATACAATTTCTTTAACCCTTTGTCAGATGACAAAGTGAGGTCCTTGTGTATTAATAACATGATTGTATTTAACAGGCTCAGATGAATGATGCTTCTGAAGTATTAGGAGTGATATTTGACTGTCTTCATCGGTCATTCACGTCTGGCCTTGGTATGTCTAATACTGAAACTGTTGGAAGCAACCTGAGCTCGTGGGACTGTGCTAATAACGCTTGTGTGGCACACACTCTTTTTGGAATGAATATTTCTGAAAGACTGAACTGCTACAATTGTGGTTTGGAGTCAAAATTTATGAAATACACATCTTTCTTTCATAATATAAATGCCAGTTCCCTCCGTACTATGAAGGTATGTGTTTGAATTATTTTTTTTGAAATGCTTAATATTGTATATGATGAGGAACAAGAATAAAGTATTAATATATATTTTATTAATTAGTTTATATTTATTTAGTGTAAAGATAAGTAAAGTATTTATCTCTATATTTTTATGTGGGGCTAGTAGTATATTAAATAAGAAGGGTATTTATAATAAAGCCCAATTGTTACGGGGCTTAGACCATTAGGTTATTTATTAGGGTTTCAGTTTATTATATAAGTATTGTAATCCCCACATTATTACCTGGCTTTGATTATACACTTTCTTGGAAATAATATTGATTAATTATTCTTGGGATTCATATAATTCATTGCTTTGATCTTCTGTTCTTGATTTTATAATATAATTTATCTTTCTCAATTCTGTCCTGCATAGTATCAATATTTTACGGGTCATAACTTGTGATTAGTAATATGTAGTTAGCGTAGTCTCAACTCTAATATGTCCTTTACCATTCAGGTTCTGAGTCCTGAAAGTTCCTTTGGTGAGCTACTTAAATTTGTTGAAATGAATGACCAGTACACTTGTGATCCAGAATCTAAAGGCTGTGGAAAGTTCAATTACAAGCATCATTTTCTCTCAACCCCCCCTCATGTTTTTACAACAGGTGGCTAATTTTGTGCACGCGAAATAATTAATTAATAGGTGATTTTTTTTTTAATTTGTAAGTGACTTGTTCAACGATGCCTATGTACATGTTATTTTTGCAGTTTTGGGCTGGCAGAATACATGTGAAAACATTGATGACATTAAAGCTACATTGGCATCATTAGCTACTGAGATAGACATTGGCGTTCTTTATCAAGGTCTTGATCTGAATAATCGACATTGCTTGATTTCAGTGGTATACACAACTTCTCGGCTTATCTTTTGAGATTTGAACGTATGAATGGTTGTTCTTATTATTATCTTTATACAAATATGAGTTTGATATATTCAGGAATTGTTGATAGATTAGTGGTTACTGGTTAGGCTCCTTCCCTTCTCCTCGCTTGACCGAGGCCGATGGTTCAAATTCTCATTCACCTCTGTCTGTATACATGAAAAATCTAATTTATAGAATTAAATGTCCATTGAATTTTTTTAAATCTAAACATATATTTGATAAGAATTTATCTTGATTATATTTTATAAAGCATATAATTAAGCCTTAATCATTACTAGATGAAGAATTGACACTATGCTTAATAATATATTCTCTAGTCATTTAAATCAATAGCACTGCCACTTCATTATTTTATGGACAAAGTTGGGACAAGACATATTGATAAATTATTCTGGCATCCTAATTCCATTATTATGGCCCATCTATGGATCTATGGTCTATCTTAACTAATTAATGTTGCAAGTCTTTGGCATGCTATACCTTAATTTGTAGCCTAAACAGTCTCCACCTAGCACATTTAATTAAAGATAATCATAGTTGTCAAGGCCTCACCTTGCCTTGATTTTAGTGATTTTAATTGGGTGGGCGACCCCTTGTGCATGGAGAATGTCCTCCCGCATCTAGCAAAACAGTGTGTAATTTCTTGTTTTTTGAGTATTGCTTAATTGCAGAGGGCACATGGATCCACTAAGGTTCAAACCGTCGACCTCATATTAGTAATTAGTAAATGAGGGGCTTATTGGGCTACCCTCTTATAGGGTTCAAACTTTGACCTTTTTCCTTAAGAAAAGAGGGGTATTGATTTGGCTGCAATCCTACAAAATCTAACACCAATGAGAGTAGAACATGTTCTCGTGTTGGTTTTTACCTGTTATATGTGTTTTAGACTTCATTTTGGTGAAAATTCTCAAGGAATCGCTGAGATTCAAGAAATGTATGCTTAAAGTAATTGGCCCAACTAGTTGTTTCTTTTAAAACACAACTATGTTTATTTTAATGATGTGAACAAAGAAATTGTAAATTGATTTGTATATATTCTATATTATTAAAATATAGGAAAGAACTAAATGTAATTGATTAGGTGTCCTGATCATACTAGTGTTGTAGTCGTCGTAGTAGTGTTAGTAGTCTTAGCAGCAGTAGTAGCAGGTGTACATGATGAATATTATGAATTGATTTATTTGATATAAATAAGAAATCTTATCTGTGGAGATGATGAATATTATGAAATGATGTTTATTGGATATATTTGAGAAGATTTATTTGCGGAGATGATGAATATAATGAAGTGATGTTATTGGATATATATTTGAGAAGATTTATTTGCTACTTCTCCGACTCTTTGCAGATTTACGTTTACTTATAGTTTGTATATGTAAACTCTTGTAATCTTTCATTCCTCTACGTGTTCGGACTTTGTTGCTCATATTTGTATTAGAAAGATATATTTGATTATCTTTGTGAGAGCAAGTCCAATGCATAGCTATATTTAGTCTTTTAGCTATAATATTGGACTAAAATCATAAAACTCCACTTGCATAGCTATACATTGATGGATAAATGTATAAATGGATACTTGGTCTTAAATTTGAGACCAAGAATGGCTATAGCCATCCTTGCCACATCATCAAATAACTAATAATGTAGTGCAAGGAGGTTCACTTTAAAATAAAGTGAATGATTTGGATGAAATATTAGCTAAATATGAAATTATTTGGTTGTAAAATACAACTAGCATTGGAGTGCAAGTGCTATTTTAGCACCAAAAACAACTTTTTGGTGTCATATCAGAGTAGTGGCTATAGCCATTTTCTATCTAGCATTGGACTTGCTCTGATATAGTTTCTACCAGACAATCATGTTAGAAAGCTCATACGATATGTACAAGTATAAAGTATGGTTTGTTTTAATGTAAATCTCTACCCTCCAATTTGTTGTGTTTAATATAATCCAATTCCTAAACCTATAAGTGGCTCAAATTAACCCGATCATCTTTGGTACCTATTCCAACCCGAAGATCTTTATAAGTTATTTTATGATAACATTTGTATGGTTGATTTTGACAAACCAGCCACATCTGTGATAATCTTTTTTGTGCTGTAGGATTCTGTAGCGTTAAGAGTTTATTGTGCAAATTTACTTGGGACCCCCTCCCTTTATGTATCTTTTATGCCTGTCTTTTTTGTCTGTTTGGAAGACGATGTAGATTCTAATGTAATTATATCCAATCAATGCTTCATATTTTATTCTACTGTTCGATTTTAACTTCACAAAGTTTTTCTTATGTAGGTTTGCTATTATGGGCAACATTATTTTTGTTTTGCATACAGTCATGATCATGAACGGTGGATTATGTATGATGATAAAACCGTCAAGGTAAATCCTTACATTCTGGTGATAACTATTTCGTAGTCTGTCCGTAGGTAGCATAGCCAGCATGGTAGGAGTGGGGCTGTGGGGGGAAATTAAAATAGAGCCTGCTGAACTTGCAATTGTGTATACACAGATTTCATGTATATTGCAAATTAAATTAATACCTGACATTCAAATGAAGACCCTTCATCAATTTATTGAACTTTTTGAAATTTTGACCTCACCACACTAATTTGTGGTGATGACCTTGCGTACTTGGAGTTGGATGTATATTGTTTTCATTTACAAAGTAAACTCAAAGGAGGATCACTGACAATTAATAATTCTTGAGTTCTCATTACCTTAATATATGATTTCACAGACCTAACTATTTTTTCTGTAGGTAATTGGTGGTTGGGATGATGTTATTCTGATGTGTGAAAGAGGACATTTGCAACCTCAGGTGCTCTTTTTTGAAGCTGTAAACTAGTTTTACATGTACCTAATCACATTCTCATGCACCGGAAGCTTTGAGCTTTATGTGGGTTGAAATTCAAACATGCAACCGAGACAATGCAGGGATGTATTTTCTAGTTGAATTGGAAAGATTGATACTCGTACATATGGGGCTTAATATCCAGGCAAGGATATTAACAGTAAAGATTACTGTTCTAATCAAGAAATTTTGTAGAGTTACAGACACGCTAAATGGAGCAAAGTATTGTGTCATGGAATAATATCTGATGGTATTGAGGTATACTTGCGAAAACAATCGAGGATCTAGTCAGTAAAGTTTTCCCATTATCCCGGGTTTTAGAGTAGGTTTGTTCTGAAAATTGATGAAATTTAATGGCATGAAGTAAAGACGCAGAAATTCAAGATTATTCCGCTTCATGGTGGTCTTTTCAACTTGGAGATGGTTCGGGTGAGAAGAAAATTGCAGAGCTTTTCAACTTGGATACTTTGAGCATGTGATGATGTCGATAACTTAGACTGGTATGCTTTGCCAGTATTATTATAATGCAGACAAACTTAGGTAATAGTAAAGAACTATCAGGTTATATTAGAATTGTATTTCCTATTTGTTCTTGAAACAAAATGGTTTTGTACAGTGATTTTATAGGCTCTTGGATCTTAAATTTATAGTTGGCCTCTCCCTTCACAACTGCACTCTAATGACTATCCCCTTCAATCGGAGTATAGTCAAATCCTCGAAACTGAAAAGGTCAAGACAATTTTAGAGTAAAGTGCATGTATTCTGGTGTACATTTGCTGACATTTCACTTAAAGAACTAGCACTTGCACTTTCAAAGTTTTTTTCTAAGTTATGATTCTTCGATTTCGGTGATAATCTTGTTATTACAAGGGGTAGTTCATAAGTGTACATTATAATGTTAAAAATTTTGTAATGTTCTTTTAACCTTTAAATGTCCTTAATAGTAGCTCAAGGTTTATGTCTTCTTCCCCTTTTAAAATTTCCCCCTGTTATCACATGTAGAAAAAAAATAATGTTTTGTTAGAACGTGTAATTGAAGTGTAGTTAAATGTAGTTTACTTGTGCAATTGAATGCCTAATTGCAGTTTACTTGGACAAATAACAAATGTATGGTGTTAAAAATTATTAAATGCGTGTCGGAAATAATGTAATATAACTAGAAAACACAAATAATATTGATTAAACGATCTGCTAAAGTACACTATATTGTTGGATCGTTTTCTCCCACCGATCCTCGAGCATAATTGTCTTATCCGGAGTTGCTACACGTTTAAAATAAAATTGATGATGAATTTGTTTGAAGAATCTCTGTATTAATCTTTTAAGAAATAGCCTCTCAATCAACCAGTTGACCATAATAATATTTTTTTTTAAAAGAAGAAATGTGTTTTTAAAATGGAAAAATGTGCACTAAAATCCAATTTGAGAAAAAAGTATAGGCATAACAACGGTGCAGAGACATCCAAATATATAATATCAGTTTATAGCATCACTAAAATGATGCGGGGAAAATAGATAAAATAAATGTATGTTTTCCGAAATTTCAAATTTAACTCTGGTGTTTAAAATGTGTACGTTCCGGTACACTACTTAAACAATAGTTTGTTTTGAATGAAACAGAAATAAACACAATAAGGATAAGTAGATAAATTATAGTGGTAATTTGAAATTCCAAGGATAAGAAAAAATTTAAATCTCTCTTCATTTTACTCATCCTCAAATCATGCACTACAAGTGAATGACCACTTGTTTCTCAGTTTTGTCAGCCTAAAAACAAGAAATGAGTAAGAGTGGGATAAACCAGGCTTGTGCTAGGTGCAGGTATCAGAGGAGAAAGTGCACTTCAGAATGTGTACTTGCTCCTTTTTTCCCACCTGACAAACCAAAGATTTTCCAAAATGCACATAAGCTATTCGGAGTCGGTAACATTTTGAAAATACTCAAGGACCTCGACGAGACGCAGAAGATGGAGGCGATGAGATCGATTATCTACGAAGCTAATATTCGTGATAGATTTCCTGTGCATGGTTGTTTAGGTGTGATAATGCAGTATCAGTACCAGATTCAGCAAATGGAGGAAGAACTGCAACTTGTTCTGTCACAACTTGTTATGTGCAAACAGCGATTTGCACGAAATCATTCATCGCAGTTTCTGTCGGGCCTGTCAATGGCAGCATTACCTCAAAATGCACTTGACGTTTTTGAAGCTCAATCTATCGATCACGTGACGTTGACAGCTATCTCTGATCCTCAGTACTTTTGTGATGGCAATGTAAGTTTCAGTCATGTACATGAAGTTGGTTCTGATATTAATAGCCACAATGTAGTCAATCCGTTGAGGATCCAAACCAATGACAACGACATGGCACAAAACTTGCAAGCACCCAACACTCAACCAGACATGGTTGATCAAGATTATGAATTTATTGATGCTATTCACGATGGACAATCCTCCATTGACACAAAAGGACCCTGTGAGTTGAGGTAATGTAGAGTATACTCGTTTCATTTGTAGACTTGTTTATATGCCAGAAAGTTAAATTCCGTAATATAATGAATTCATCTGCAGTTCGGAATCATGTGTTCAAGATTCAACGCAGTCTCTTCAACAAATTGCTGGTAATGAACTGAAGAGTTCAGCAAAATGCTTTACTCAAACAAATTTGAAGTAGAGGTGATGGACTTCAAACAATTTTGTGCTATTCCTTTAAGTTCATTTATGTATTTAATCAGTATCATGTATGTTTATACAATTATGATTACATAATTGTTCTTTATCTTCTATTTTCGCTTGCCATTTGCCTTGTTTGTCTCCTGTGTATTGTTCTCATAGATATTCATATCTGTTTGTAGAACTTATTTTTTATTCAACTTAATCAATCTATTCCATGTAATTGCTTAAAATCAAACCATAATCCATCTATTCCGCGTCATCAGGAAAAAAAAACATCTTTTTATGTCAGACACCATCGTAACTATGACATGAACCATGTCACCGTTTGATGGTTTAAAAATTTGGGGTCAGGTCCAAAACGGACACATGTTGCAGCAACATACCGTACCGCTCTATGGGAAAAGGTGGGCCGTCCTTTATTGGCATAGATAAATAAACATCAAATAAGCGCAGTATGGTATACTGTAACATACTTCTGGGAACCTAACCCACGCAACTGCGGAGAAGATTAAATTATCGTGTTTAGTTGATAAATAAAGAGAGTTGAAGGTATTTGTAACGTGATAACGTGGAAGTTTAATTTGAGGAATTTTAGTTTTCCATACTTCAGAAAAGAAAGGCTTTCTTCCATCATCATGTAGTTATTTCGTCAGTAATGATAACATGTTTTTACAGTTTATGGCTTGATGTTTGCTTACATCTAATAACAAAGGCTCGCAATTTCAAACATATATACAATGTTTAACAAACTTATGTACAATCTTCTTCAATTCTAAAGAGAAATGAAGAGTACAAGTACATATATTTATTGCTTAATCAGTGGAATAAAAAGTTGTACAAGTCATCTGTACAGAGTTTCTGAGAGATTAGCCACATACAGTACAATTTCACTTACACAAGCCTTGTATTATATGAACCACATTGAGGACACTTGTGATAAAAATAGTGGAAAGAAGAATTACCTCTCTTTTCACAATCGTTGCATAATATAGCCTGCACATAATTGAGACAGTTGAGCAAATCTAGCATCTTCTTACACTATATAAACTGGAAAACTAGTTAAGCTGTTAACAACAGGAACCACTATCAACCTGAGTTTGGCCAGCATGTTCATCTGGAATTTTCTCATCAGCCAAGTATGCATCCAACATCTCAAAATACAACTACAATTAAACCATTTCAAAATTAAATCTGTCCTAAAAACTGTAACAAGAATGACAACAAAGTTTGGTAAAAACCTGCATGTCCCCGAGCGATTTGCTGCAAATTGGGCAGGTGTAGTGGGAAAACGTGTAGGCCTTTAGGAAATTCTGTCAGTAAATAATCGGTATGATTGTATAATGATAAGGAAGGGGAGGAACTTCATGTTAGATAAATACCTGGAAACATGAAGAGTGCATCAAATGGCTACATTTTAGAGACTTGATGGAAGTGCTTGATGTGAAAATTGACTCATGGCATATTGGGCAAACATCCTCAAAGCACTTTTCTCTACATGAGTGCAAAGTAAGAGATGGATGCATGCAAGCATTGCAAATCATGCAATGGAAGAAGTCAATTCCCAGTCCCTTCCCTAGACGGCACAGATTACAGTATGGACAGTGGTAAATTTGCCTGTACATTTCCAGTATATGCTAGATTATTAAAAATAAAGGTAAACCTCCACAGTAGAAAAAATGTTGATTATTAAGATTATAAGATTACAACTTTGAAATTTAGATCCATCTTATGAAGGTCCAGGACGACCGATGTAGCCTTATATAATTTCAGAACAAGCATATCACTTTGATAGGTTTTCTCGTTGTCTGAATTGTTCCTCAAGTTCAGCTAGAGACATTTTGAATAATCATTTTCTCTCTTTTCCAAAAAATTAATTTAGATAGAAAGAGAGAACACCTACAGAATTAATTCGTTTACTAAATCAAGTTCAATCATGCTATAACCTTAAACAGGTCCAATAATACCAAACACCTGTTTCTATCCTTGGTAGCAAACTCTGCAGACGCACGGAGAAAAACTTTTCGTATAACAGGAAAGTTGCAGCTTATACACTTTGGAGGACACACATATGTATAAGCAGGAAAGTGCATCAGATAGAGTAAATTCACAATATATTTAGAAGATAATTAAGTAAATTTACGGTATACATTGTATAACCTTCATAATGAAACAATTTACTCTGAGAACAATTTCAGAATATATGATGTAAGTAACTACGAATAAAACACCAATCTTAAATGTCTTCATCACTACATGTAATGTCAGATTTGTAAGGAAGAATGAGAAGTTCCAAGCAGTAGGTACCATGTAATTATGTAAAGAATCTATACGACAAAAAAAAACGAATTATAAACTCTTTGTTACCTCTCATCATCAAATAATTTACAGATTTTGCAGTAATAACTGGCCATGGATAGATTATTGCAAGAAGGGGTTGAGCAGGTGGGGCCAACAGGCTGAATTATCAGACATCTCATGCACATCATCTTGGTGGTGCTTTTTCTGCATGCAATAATAAGAAATATCAAATATGCAAGAAAACAAAATAACGATAAGTTTATATATTGAGATATTAATTGTTACCTATCCATAAAATGATCAGCCACTTTATCATGACATTTATAACATGTATATAGTGTATCACAGCAGGAAGAGACAAGCTTGCAGTTCCTCTTGTAATGTTTGCAGCCATATGTCTGTTTTTCAGGATCTCGATAAGATGGAAATTGTCCTGGAACTTTTTCCTCCTCAGTTGGTTCGGTCTCAGACTGCAATTTCTTCTGTGTAGCAATCCAGCGGCTGAAAGTCGTGGAAGTGCAAGTCAAGTTTGCATTGACATTTAGCAATTATGAAATCAGATATAAATAGCAAAATAACAACTGCCTTAAAAGGACAGTTTCTAGTGAACAGTCACAGAAGTTGTATACAAGGGAACACCAGCATAAAATTTTACATTTTTCTTTGTGATTAGAAACCTAATCAAGTATGAGCTATTCACACTAGTGTTAATTACTGCATAGGAATCAGCACATCTCAACTTATCTGCTGGAAACCTGTTGCTTAACCTGGAAATAATATATCCATTGTAGATCTACGCAAAACCTATTAAATTATATAAGTTGATACTACTTTGCTACAGTTATATACCAAGTCCCGTGCCTGACTTCAAAATATGCAAGTTTCTGAAAATATTTTACAGATATATATACTAATCACATTCGATTTATCTGTTATCACTTTTTTTGTTCTATGTTTACATGAATTGCATGGTATCTACGCTATTACCAATTAGGTAATTTGTAAAGGTGAAAGGAGAGACAATAGAGCTGTGTAATAAGAAGCTACCAAGAGAAGAAGCTTGATGCTAACCTGGTAAGCAAGCATTGAATAATGTAAGACTTCTTTTGAAGATCCAAAGCTGGCTCACGGGTTACACACCTTATTGCCGCATCCAGTTCCTCCTGACTCGTTATTAAAATGTCCTTTTCATCCCTCAACTTCTCATGGATTGCTGAACCTTTTTCTTTTTCATCAGCTAGAGCAGAGAAATCTGTTCTTTCATCATCTCTATTGTTGTCAACCTCGCCAGTAATATCAACACACTTTAAAGGTTTTTCTTTCTGCTGGTTTTCTTTCAATTTTTCTTCCTTACTAGCCAGAAGAAGATTTCCAGATAAATCAGTTCTATTTTGTGAATTTTCTATGCTTATCTTAAGAAAAGACCCATCTCTTTCGGCAGACCTTCCTTTCACCAAATATTTTGACACAAGCTCTAGTTCTTCTACGGTCAACCATGGCAAAGAATTTGATTTTTCTGCTACCTTGTCCATATGAAGCACCTTCCCACCTCCCCACCATTCCCCTAACCATTCATCAAAATTGGTATTTTTAGTCACCTTCCTCCATAATGATAAAATACTTTGCTGATCCTCTGTCTCTAAAGATGACATTAACCAGGGTATAATTTCTTGCAAACTTTCTGCTTTTATTCTTCCAAGCATGCGTCCTATGATTTGTTCTTGCTCCTGAACAGAAAAGTGTTCCCTAAATAAAGGTAAAAGTTCGATTTCTTCATGATGAATATGGTCACTGAGTACTTTATGCATTGATATGCACGTATCATGGAGTTTCACACACAACTGCTTGTACTTCGGCTCCCTATGATCTGGGGTATCTATACCATAATTAGATAATGTAGCAAGAAATCTTGAAATTTCATCGAGAATATTGGAAACCTTGATGAAATGTTCAACTTCTAATTTATGGTCGATGGTGTAGGATTGACTGATATTTTTAAAATCCACCTTGGCCTCCAGAGCTGGAAAGGCAATGTCGTCCTCTGAAGCACTATGCATCTGATACATTAATCTTACACAACGGAGGCGATAACGGAAGTCCGTAAGAAAAGCTATGCTATCGGACAACTTAGATGAAGCAATTACAAGGTAATTCAGATCCTTCATGAGAGCTTTGTGAATAACAAGGATGTGGTCCATTGGTGTCGATTTGAGGCAGGAAAAAGTGGTAGCATTATTACTCGCTGAAGAATGATATGAAATTTGGGAAGAGATATTTGAAGTTTGAGGGAGTAACACATGCAAATTCATCCCACTGTTGTATGATGTGTCATAATTCCTTGTGCTTTCGGAGGCAGAAGATGAAGTATGCATGTCACTTTTGGTAGCTGAATTATCTTCTAGTTGCCAAGAGTTAGATCTGTTGTAATGTTGCATATCCAACTGAAGTTTCGAGAGCTTGGTCTCCTCCTTGATTTGTTCATACAAAAATGAACACCTGCTATTAAAAAACTTCTGCAGGTCCCTTTTGAACTTTTCAGTAGAGATCTTACCTGAATAACTAGTGCGTACCCACTCGCATAAGATAGCTGCCAAAGGCTTATTGGCTAAAGATGCTTCTAAATTCATACTGATGAGAATGGACTTGGATTGCTCCTCGGATAAATGAGCTGCAAACCAAGTAATCATGCATTTTGCCAACCCAAGTGGCATCAGCTTAAGGCTTGTGTACAATAGCCACTGTTGCATTGAATGGCTGCAGTTCATTCCTATGAATGGAAAAACCTGATTTAAAGGGAATAAAGTGAGATAAGAAGGATGCACTTCAAGTTTCAATATAAACTGGAAGTAGAATTATTTATGTTTTAGGTAAAAATTCCCTCATTTACATGCCAAAAATATTATATAAATTTGTTGACGCTTAACAGATTTTTAAAATGTATCTTTGTTTCATTTTGATTTTTACATACAGCAAATATTGTTTTAATCATGCTCTTATGTAAAATAGTAGGAGTGTAGGACTATGTCACTACTAATGATTAAGTCTCTAATTTCATAATTTCATTGCTGTATAAGCATGATAAACAGAAAAAGCAGTGGACCTGTTTCTGAAGTAAGGTCAGATGTTCATCAATCCAGCTCAGAAATAGTTCCAGTTCCCCACAGAGCTTCTCAACATAGTTCTTAAGTGGTATTGCGATATGAGATTTATAAGACAGCAAGTTCTGTAGACCTTCAATTTTCCTCTCGTCCAGGAATTGTGCATATTCGGGCAAACTGGAATCTTTGGAAAGTTCATTCCATACAGGGTAAAATATTTTATTCAGCGCATTGCTGCAAAGAGCATTTATCGAGAATTGTTAGTATTGAACTGACAGTAGTGACAATAACTTAGAGAAGGTAAGTGTCAAACCCCGTTCATATATAATGAGATGATCCCACTAATTTTAAAGAGGACTCCGTTTGGCACCAAACTGGCTTAGTTATGTAATCACTGTATATACCTATAGAATATGAGGGTATCTGCCATAAAATTTAGCTGTATAACAAGTGAAGCAAGATCTGAGAAGGTGTTTAAGGATCTCATTTGATAGAGCTCCAGCAAAATCACTTGCAGATCTTTTGTAATGGCACTATGCCAAAGTTGAATCCCATCAACTGGATTGTTTCCACCAGTTTGGAGTGCAAAAATCTCTGCAAATTGCTGATTTTCTGCAATGTTTGCCTCGGACGTGTACATCTTGTGAATGTCCCGGTAATTGCCAAGGCCTTTACGAAACTGAACTCCTAGTGCACCACTATCATATTTCTGCTTCTTGCCACCAATCCAAGATTGTACTACCTTTCAAGATAGAAGTCAGCATATTACACATATAACTTAAGTAGCAGTCATTGAGAGCTTCAGTCAGAATTTACCTCTTGCAATAGTTTTTCCTTGGGAACAACTTTTTCTATGCAGTGCATAAACTCTACCTGTTCTTGTGAGGAAAGAAAAGATAATATCCAAGGCAAAAAGTCCTCAAGCAGCGCCACAGGGATACTGCACATGAACTGCCAAACGTATGCTGCCTGTTTCTCTAGAGAGAACTGCTGCGTAAGTAGTGGAAATATCTGCACACAGTATTTATGGTCATAAAATAGTGTTCGCCTGTACCTTAAGTGCACAGAGATGAATATATTTCGACACAATTAATGGTAAGTGCAAAAACACTGCCACAATTGGTTATAAAACAATGGTAACTACTTCAAGTTTATACAATTATTGAGCATATAGTTTGTGATATAGTAAAGTAACCAACATATATACCTGCTCTTCTTCTTTAAGCATATGCTGGAAAATCGTTGTCTGTATTGTGCCAATGCGGAATACAAGTTCTTGGAATGGACTTGAACTATCTTCGTGGCTGTCGTTCATTGAAACATCCAGGCAGTGGAAAACAGAGCCGAAGAGGTCATCTATGCTGGCATGTTCGAGTGAGTATGTATTAACAACATTTTTTACAAGTTTATCCAGAGCCATAAAAATGACCTGCCAATGTGGTGATCATATCAGGATACCATTGATGTGCTTATAAACCAATTATAGTTACTAGATTACCAAACCCTCAAGCTATATAGATGACACTGAGAATAACACTCAGCACCACCAAATATGTACTATATCCAGCTTGATCAAAGGTGCTGAGTTGGAATGCAAGTGAGATAATTATGACATCAGATTCTGTTATAAAAGTTAGTTAGAAATGATCGTGTAGAAGATTCCAAAGTGGTGTATATAGTCTGATCCACTCACTGTAACAAGACAAGCTGATTGTTTGTTTTGGTTGAAATGTAGCTTGTTACGGATCATCTTCTTCCTTGCTTATCTCTGCAACTTGCTTCTTCTTTCTACAACTCTGAATTTGTCACTCAAGCTAAGATGATTTACTTGATCTATTTGTGACTCATTTTTTTTTTCTCTCACGTAAAGCTATTTATAATTATCTCCATTTTTCCCATAGGCACTTGTTTAAAATTTGACAAATCGACTTTTACCATCTGCAACATACTCTTAACTCACTCTTCGTAGATGATTTGATCATCTCGAACATACTCTTAACTCACTCTTCGTAGATGATTTGATCATCTCGAACATACTCTTATCTCACTGTTCATAGATAATATAAAATATCAGGAAAATAATTCAAGAGGTTCCAAATTAATATCCAAAATGGACCGTTAATGTCCGTATGATTGGCTACAAATCAATTTATAATAGAAACTCATGCATTTACATAAATTTTACCAACAAAAACACCCCAAATTGATATGATGTGGATGATATTATATAATCTTGATAAAATAGCTTTGTAATCTCTTACTTGATATGAAAGTTTGACTTGAGTGCTTTGACCGCGTAGTTAGCATAATAATTTTCAATTTTTTTTTGCGAATAAAAGTATATAATTAAAACTTTAATTTACAAAATAAAATTTTTAAAAAATATTATTTAATCTATGCGGTCAAAACACTTAGAATTGTGTGCAACAAAGTCAAGCGACATATAAAAACAGAGAGAGTAATATTTTAGGAGAACCAGTAATTTAATTTAACAACAAAATTCTTAATATATCAAAACTGTTATGATATTATTGTATGACACTTAACTTTTTAGATGTCCTTTGAGCTTTCACCTTTACCCCATTAATTGACACAAACTCTTGGCTTTTCACTTCTCAAGGAATCTATGTTTTAGAAGCCTATAAAAGACTTGCATGTACATTATCTTGTAATAGCAATAAACATGAAATCTTAAGTTCTTTTCTACTCTCTCTACTTTTATATTATATATTATATAACACGTTATCAGCACGATTTGCTTATAAAATAAGGAGATCAATTTTACTTAAGTGTTGAAAGGAGATCATCAAAGTGTAA
The DNA here is from genome assembly GCF_009905375.1 of Apium graveolens. Taxonomy (NCBI): domain Eukaryota; kingdom Viridiplantae; phylum Streptophyta; class Magnoliopsida; order Apiales; family Apiaceae; genus Apium; species Apium graveolens. The sequence continues at coordinate 30,969,429 of NC_133655.1, read as the reverse complement.
ATAGGTGTTGAAAATTCAAGAAGAAGAAGGATTCTACGTTATTTCAGTTTGTCCACCAGGTAAATACACTATTTTTAGTTTACTTTGCTTCGGTTGCAATTGGATGATCTTTATGTGCTTGTTATGTGCCTGATTCTTGTATATTTTGTACCTGATTCATTATTCATCGGAATTTATTGAGTTAATACTCGTTGTAAAGGCTTTTTGATTATCTACAATCTTTCTTCTTTGCGTTTTTCCGAAATCTGCTTATAAGTATGTCAAAATCTGCATTTTGTGTAATCTGATTGTATGATTCAGGATGATATGCAGTGACTTCTTCGTGTTTTATACTTTTTCAGATAAAATCATCTTCATAGAGCAAATTGGAATTCTTTGAAACTGATCAGATTTGACTTTATCATAATTAGCCATTTTATACAGTAGATTGCATTCAATGTACCATTAGATTGAATTCAATGCACCATCATCATGTTATATTATCATGCGTTTTTAAATATTAATGCATATGTGTTTTTCTTGCATATTATTAAATACTAGCTTAAAACCCGTTATTTATATATTTTTATTTATATTTTATATGATTTTATTGAAATTCTAATATAAATAATTGAATACGTAAATTAATAACAATTTAATTATAATTTGATTGTGTATAATTTTAAGTTAAATCAAATAGTATAGTATAAAATAGTATATGTTGATGAGATTTGAATTATTAAACTTATTTATAAATAATAATTAAATGTTTGATGTTGGTGGGGTTCGAAACTGTGAACTTGGTTAGTGATTTTTTTTATAAATATTAATATAAATGTTTGTTGTTGGTAGCATTCGAACCTAGAAATTTATTTGCAATTTTATAAATAATAATATAAATGTCTGTTGTTGGCGGGATTCGAACCTGTAAGTTTGGTTGGTGTATTTTTTTAGTATTCGGATCTAACGGTTATGATTATTTGGTTAAGAGATCTGACGGTCGTGATCAAAAAGGATAACCAAAAACAGAGTCAACCAAACTACAAATTATAGCTCTGTTCGGTTATTATAGTTTAGTATAGATTGACCGAATGTGCTTATTATAAAAGTGTTAACGAAGCATGCATACGAAAGAGAACCAATTTGAGATACAACAGAAATTCATGGGCATGATTATAAATTCATGGTCATGATTATATTTGACATGAATTCTTGATGCTGAAATTCATCTTAATGCAATGGGCCTCGGTGACACTATAAAAGAGGGAAATAAAACCTCCGAACAAGATAAGGCAACAACCATGATATTTCTTCGCCACCACCTTGATGAATGATTGAAAACTGAATATTTGACTATTAAAGATCCATCAACACTTTGGAAGGATCTCAAAGAAGATATGACCACCAAAAAATGGTGATACTTCCTAAAACTCGCTATGATTGACTACACTTGCGATTGCAAGATTATAAAAGTGTGAGTGCGTATAACTCTGCCATGTTTAAAATTACATCTCAATTAAAATTATGTGGCGAGAATATCACCGATAAAGATATGTTGGAAAAAACATATTCCACTTTCCATGCCAATAATATGCTCTTGCAACAACAATATCGTGAACATGGATTCACAAAATATTCTGAGCTGATATCTGTTTGTCTTCTTGCTGAGCAAAATAATGAACTTTTGCTGAAAAATCATCAAGCACGTCCAACTGGCTCAACACCATTCCCTGAAGTGAATGCGGTGACTAATAATGAATATAGAGATAATAAATCATTTGGACGTGGATGTGGACGTGGACGTGGACATAGATATGGGTATGGACGTGGGCGTGGACGTGCCCGTGGTCATTGTTTTGTGCATGGTAGAGGCCGTAATCAAAAAAATCCCCCCAACTTTAAAAGGAAGCCTTACTACCAGAAACGAACAATAAATGAGGAGAAATCCGAGGGTAGTACAATGGTTAAAAGGGGTGAAAGTACTTGTAGTCAATGTGGAATGAAAGGTCAGTGGAGAAGTACATATCGTACCTCCAAGCACTTTGCTGACCTATATCAAGCATCTTTAAAGAATGTTGAAACTAATTTCACCGAACAGAATGATCCTTTGGGGATTGCCCATCTTGAAGCACATCTTGGAAGTGATGATCAAGTTGATCCTTCGGCCTTTACTCACATGAAAGTTGGTGATTTTTTTGAAGATGTTGATGTGAATATGCCTAAATTTGGTGGTGATGAGCCTAAGAATAACTAAACAAGGCCTTATATTGCTTGTTAAGTTTTTTTCGTTAATGAAGTACTTGAGATGTTCTACCTCTACTTCTAATTTTATTTAATTTTTCGTGAAGAAAAATGGCCAGTAGCCTCTCATCATGTGTTATAAAAGATGAGGAATCTTTTTGTTTGGCGGATAGTGCAACAACACATACAATTTTGAAAAATAAAGCATATTTTTCGCATCTAATATTAGCCAAAGCTAATGTAAATACAATATCGGGTGCATCAGATATAATTGAAGGCTCCGGAAGAGCAAGTATAGTGCTACCCAATTGTACATGTTTATTGATTGAAAATGCAATGTTTTCCATCCGATCAAAAAGAAATTTTTTGAGTTTTAAAGATATACGCCACAACGGCTATCATATTGAGACGACAAATAAACGTGATAATGAATATTTAAGTATCACGACTATAGTCTAGGGGAGGAAACATGTGATAGAAAAACTTCCATCATATAATTCTGGATTATATTATACTTTCATAAATCCAGTTGAATCACACATGACTATTAATACAAGATCCGTTGACCCGACAAATTTTACTATATGGCTTGATCGTTTAAGCCCATCCAGGTTCAACAATGATGCGAAGAATTATTGAAAATTCAAATGGACATCCACTCAAAAACAAAATTGTTCCACTGTCCAAAGATTTTTCATATGTTGCTTGTATTCAAAGAAAATTGATAATAAAACCATCTCCTGTAAAAGTTGTCAATGAATGCCCAAAATTTTTGGAGCGAATTCAAGGAGATATATGTGGACCAATTATCCCATCTAGTGGGCCATTTCAGTACTTTATGGTACTCATTGATGCATCAACAAGATGGTCACACGTTAGTTTATTGTCCACTCGTAATGTGGCTTTTGCACGACTCCTTGCTCAAATAATTCGATTACGAGCACAATTTCCAGATTATAATATAAAGAAAATAAGATTGGACAGAGCAGGAGAATTTACATCCCAGTCTTTTAAAGATTATTGTATGTCTATTGCGATTGAAGTGGAACATTCTGTTGCCCACACACACACTCAAAATGGTCTTGCTGAGTCTTTCATTAAAAGGCTACAACTAATTGCGAGACCATTACTTATGAGAACAAATTTACCAACTACCTCCCGGGGACATGCAATATTACATGCGGCTTCTTTAGTCCGGTTAAGACCGACTTCTTATCATAAATATTCCCCAATGCAACTTGTAATTGGTCAAGAACCAAATATCTCTCACTTGAAAATTTTTGGGTGTGCAGTTTATGTTCCAATATCCCCTCCCCAAAGAACAAAAATGAGACCACAAAGAAGATTAGGGGTATATATTGAATTTAATTCCCCCTCGATTATTAAATATTTGGAGCCCAAGACTGGTGATTTATTCAGGGCAAATTTGCCGATTGTCAATTTGATGAGACGGTTTTTCCTGCATTAGGGGGAGATAAGACAAAATTTGAAAAAGAAAAGCAAGAAATTTTGTGGAATACAGTATCCTTGTCTCATTATGATCCTCGAACAAATCAATGTGAACTTGAAGTTCAAAAGATTATCCACTACAAGAAGTCGCAAATATATTGTCTGATGCATTTACTGATGTCAAGAATGTGACAAAGTCACATATACCAGCTGTTAATGTTCCTTGTAAGATTAAACTTCCTGAAGAAGATAATAAAATCATGCTAGCAAATGAGTCTAAAGCACGCCAGAAGCGTGGTAGACCTATTGGATCCAAGGATAAAACTCCAAGAAAAACAAGGAAACTTGATAAGAAAGTTGGAACATCAAATGACATCATAAATTTGATCACTAAAGAGACGTCTTCCAAGGATGATCAAACACCTGAAATTATTGATAATGAAGAGAGCTCGATAAATTATGTCATTTCAGGAAAGAGGTGGAACAGAAAAGAAATTGTCATGAATGATATATTTGCATATGCAGCTATACTTGACATTTCTGAGGAAATCGAGGATCGTGAGCCTAGATCGATCTATGAATGTAAAAGAAGAAATGATTGGCCAAAGCGGAAAGAAACTATTGAAGCAGAAATGAAATCACTTGAAAAACGCCAAGTTTTTGGATCTATTGTCCAAACACCCGCAGGTTTAAAATCCGTTGGATATAGATGGGTATTTGTGCGTAAAAGAAATGAGAAAATTGAAATTGTGAGATACAAGGCACGCCTTGTTGCTCAAGGCTTCTCACAAAGACCGGGAATCGATTACGAAGAAACTTATTCCCCGGTAATGAATGCAACAACATTTAGATTTTTAATAAGTTTATCAATTCTATAATGGCTTCGAATGAATTTAATGGATGTTGTGGCTGCCTACTTGTATGGGTCACTCGATAGTGACATTTACATGAAGATCCCTGATGGATTAAAAATGCCTGAAGCATATAGTTCAAGACCCCGAGAGATTTACTCAATTAAATTACAAAGATCATTATACGGATTGAAACAATCGGGTCGTATGTGGTACAATCGTCTCAGTGAATATCTTTTGAAATATGGATATACTAATAATGTAATATGTCCATGTGTTTTTATTAAAAGGACAAAATTGGGGTTTACTATCATTGCTGTCTATGTTGATGATTTAAACATCATTGGAACTCCAGATGAACTTCATGAGACGATTGGATATTTGAAAAGAGAGTTTGAAATGAAGGATTTGGGTAAAACAAAACTCTGCCTTGGTTTTTCAAGTTGAACATTTATCTAAAGGAATCTTTATCCACCAGTCTTTATATATTGAAAAGATTCGTAAACGGTTTATTATGGATAAAGCATATCCTGTGAGTACACATATGGTTGTACGTTCACTAGAAAAGGTCCAATCCGTCCAAGAGAAAAAGGAGAAGAACTTCTTGGTCGAGAAGTACCATATCTTAGTGTCATTAGTGCACTAATGTATCTTGCCAATTGCACACGTCCTGATATTGCATTTTCTGTTAATCTATTGGCAAGACATAGTTCTGCTCCAACTCGAAGACATTGGACTAGTGTGAAACAAATATTTAGATATTTTCGAGGAACAATGGATATGGGCTTATTTTATGCTAAAGACTCACAAGTGGAATTAGTTGGTTATGCAGATGCAGGATATCGGTCTGATCCTCATAAAGGAAGGTCACAAACAGGTTATATATCCATATATGGTGATACTGCAATATCTTGGCGCTCAACAAAACAGACTCTTGCAGCAACTTCTTCAAATCATGCTTAATTATTGGCCCTTCATGAAGCTAGTCGAGAATGTGTATGGATGAGGTCTCTTGTTCACCATATTCGAGATTCATGTGGTCTTTCAGTCAACAAAAGAATTCCTACCACTTTGTATGAAGACAATGAAGCTTGCATCATTCAGACACGTGAATGCTACATTAAAGGAGATCGGACAAAACACATTGATCCAAAATTCTTCTTCACCCATGAACTTCAACAAAGGGGAGAGATTGATGTTTGTCAGATTCGTTCATGTGAAAATCCAGCAGATTTGTTTATAAAATCACTTCCTACATCTTCGTTCGAGAAGTTGGTGCACAAAATTGGAATGCGCAAACTTTGAGATCTATGTTGATATTCATAGTCATGTCAAAATGAGGGGGAGATATAATACGCTCGTTGTTACACGAGCAACACATGTACTATTTTTCTTTTGGTAGGGTTTTTCCCACAGGTTTTTCCTAGTAAGGTTTTAATGAGGCATGTTGTTGTACGAGTCATCCAAGGGGGAGTGTTATGATATTATTGTATGACTCTTAAATTTCTAGATGTCCTTTGAGTTTTCTCCTTTACCCCATTAATTGACACAAACTTTTGGTTTTTCACTTCTCAAGTAACCTATATTTTAGAAGCATATAAAAGGCTTGCATGTACATTATCTTGTGATATCAATAAACATGAAATTTTAAGTTTTTTTTTACTCTCTCTACTTTTATATAATATATTATATAACAAAACACCATTTATAATATTATAATAATTTTTGCATATGAAAACACCCTAACTGTACATCATATATCAAGGCAACAAAAATACGCAGATTATACATCATATGTCAAATGTAGCAATAATAATACTATGCAATAATAATTATTTTATGCATATAAAAACACCCTCCACTTTTCTCGTATGACGTTCATTTTTATGTTAATTTTGAACGAGCTAAATCAAATAGCTAACAAACAAGTTGGAGTTTAGTTAATTTTAAACGTGTCGATATGCTTATTTAACATAAGTGAGCTGAATCTCTATCTGAACTCGGTTGTCTAATTAAATAGTCTAGTCAAGTTAACTTACGAGCTAATCAAGCCAAGTAAAACTTATTATTCTCGCAGGCTCATCAATTTAAAAAGAAAAACAAAAACTTAAATATAATTAATTTTCAATTTATAAATAATGAATATTAAATTTATTAACAATTTAATGTATTCGAGTACGAGTTTGAATTTAACTGAGTTTTGAATTTAGGGTTGGGCAAAAACTCCAGTCGTTTAAGTAAACTAGGTCGAACTTTGTATTTGAATGCGGGTCGGCTCAAATCAGAGCTCTGTATTAGTCATGTGAGCGAGTGGAATAGTAATACCAAGTACCAACTTCACCAACAGATAATATATGTGATGACTTCCTAACCATTTTTTAAATACATGTGTGTTTATTTTAAAACAAAAATACAAGTAGATTAGTAATATAATTAATATAATAATCATATTCAGAATTAAAATATCAAATTAATTTAATACAAGTAAACGACATTAAATTGCATAATCATAAGTTAACAATATAAAAATAAGGATACATCATTACTGAGTACGCTTGAGTTCTTGAGTGTTTGAAGAGTGCACAATAAATTGTTGAAAGCCATTTTAATTTCTAACTTTTAAAAAATTTAGCTTAAAAGCATACATGAAAATTTTAGCCTTAACAATTAACTATTAAGCAAAGAAATTTAGCAAAAGAAAGAAATTAAAAAAAATACCTCGTCTTCAGCAGCGGAGTGATATTTATAGAAAAGCTTCAAGAATTCAAACCGCTGGCGAATGTCAATGACAAAACCATCGTCACGACCTCCCCTCTCCGCCGCCTCCACTGCGATACGACGGAGCTCCGTGAGCTCCACACGAAGAGCTTTATGGAAGCAAAGCAAAAGTAGAATGGGAGCATCCATCAGTCCAACTATATCTCCCGCCATTATTAATGTTGCTGCTGGTTCTTCTTCGTCTTCTTCTTCTTCCGGCACCCCACTGAGTTCTTCTCCGGCCATTTCCAAGCGAGAAGAAAGGAAGTTTCATTGTCATGACACTGCTCAATATAAAGCATTTGCTTCTATGACTCTCCTATCACTCTCACTCTATAATTAAAGAATGTAAATTATTTAAAATATGAGAATCACGTACCTGATAACCTATGTTAGGTTATAACATTAATGTATCAAGGTAATTTTGAAAGTTCACAATAAAAAATTACTAGTAGATATAGTAATGCAATTAAATATATATCAAAATATAATCTCACGAAAATTACGGGTCATTTTTATGAGTGAACATTTTTCAATTCAGAATCAAGAATTGAATTGAATTGAATCCAACAAAACATTTGGTTCCCCTTCAGATTTTAACTAATTCAAGGTCCAGTTTCTTTTTTTTTTATATAAATTTCAAGAATGATGTTTTTTTTGAGAATAAGAATGATGTTATATTATATTATATTTTTCATTTGTTTAAATATATAAGATATTTCAATTATTTTGATGAATATATATTTTATTAAATTTTAGAAAGTAGTCGAATACAACTTTTAATAAGTTATCTTTAATAAATATTCAAAATTAGTCACAATTAAAAAATGTGGATAAAAACCTATATATAAAATATATATAAATATGAAATATAATAAGAATTCTGTTCGGAACTAAACCGTACCAAAATTTACAATTTGGTTTTAGTTCGATTCTTTTATATAAACAATTCCGGTTTGGTTCTTAAAATATTTTAATTTTAATATTTGTTTATTTCATTTTTGTTTCAACCCGTTACTCACCCGTATTCCAATCCCATTTTTCTGAAAAAATAATTGATTATATGTTATAATTGCCACGTAGGCAATCAAAGACATTGTACCTAACTACATACTGCCACGTAAGTGTGATTAATTATGTGAAAATGTCGAAAAGAGAGCACGTCACGTGACAATTGTAGCAAAATATAAGGTGCATGTCATGCAGCTTAAATTAACTAACTATGGTCAACACACAATTTACTATTTTTGCGACTTGATCCATGCATTAGTTGAATGACTTTATAAACAAAATAGTCATTAAAATTATACTACTGTCTTCGAGAAACAGGCATTGTCATTATTTTATAATTAAAATTTGTAGTCCAATGAATCAAATTAAAACTAGCTACAAAGTCGCCCTGATATATAATATAGTTAATTTTGCCCAAATTTAACTCAAAAACTAATAACAAAAGTTCAGTTTGAAGTTGAGGATTGGATTTTTGGGAGAAATTTTAAGAGCGAGCATTCGATTTTTTATGGTGAAAAAATGATTTTTAGGAGCTACGACTTTTGATATTAATTATTTAAAAAGATGGTTAACATTAAAGTTCATCTTTTAACTATTTTAAAATCGTCTTACAAAACAAAAAAGAATGGAACTAAAGTTATGCAGCTTCAAAATAATTAGAATGTAACTACAAATTTCATTACTAAAGAAGTATGTTAAAAAAATCATTTTGATTTAAAATAAAATTACAGTTTAACCTAAAAATAAGTAACTTGATTTAACTATAAATCAAGGGCCAAATATTCTGTAATTGTAAGGTCAAATTGATCCCCGGAGATGTAAAGAATGTATCTGCCGGCAATACTTAAGTTCATTACATAATTTCTTTATTGTGAAGTTGGACTGTGGTTGTTAATTAGCGGCGACCTTAGTGTAGTAGTACAGTTTAGCTGAGGTTAATTATAAATTTATACCATACAATTTAGCGTGTGTTTGTCTCCCACACACCATGTGGCTACCTCATGTCCACACACTTACCTAATAGTAACAATTATATATAGCCCAGATAATCCAAGCTTATAAATAACATAATTAGGCAATGTAGCCTTTACTCCCTGCTATACACTTTTCAAAAACTGGATTTATCATTCAATTCTATACATTTCAAACTTATCAAAAATAGTAAAAATTAACTACATCAACTACTTATTGCTACTACACTCACTTTATTCATTAAATATTGATTGAACCTATCACTTTACCCAATTTTATACTTTATTCTCACTAAATTATATTTTTTCTTCATCTCTCATCCCATTATTCTACCAAAATTACCAAAAATAACATTATTTTACTAATATGTCTGTTCTCCGTATCCAAACAATTTGTATACAAATGACTGAGATGGAGGGAGTACACAAATACACAGATAATTTAATTACGTAAGTATATTATATTATCTGACCTCTCATAAGAAGTAGAAGAGGAACAATCATTGCATCAACACTTTATTGACTAATAATTTTAAATTAATTTTAGCTTGTTTTTCCCCCAAGTAGTAAAAAACTTAATTTACCCGTTTATCGTTAATCATGTACCTAATATTATACGTATATTGTAATCATTATTTAAGGAAAGTTTCCTAAATTCTATCGGGTATCCTCATTCTTTATAAAATAATAATAATTTATATATTGAAAATTTTAAAATCTATAAGGAAAGATATTTAATTTTTTGATTACAAGAGAATTGATTCGAAATGACAACATAATATTACAAATTTATAATATATATTTTTTTGAAGAAAATATTACAATAAATATTAATTATATTACGTGTACATGTTTAAGAAATGGAATATGGGATATGTTAAATTGTTTAACATACATTTTAGTTAGCCCAGTTTCTTTGCATTTATTTATGGGGTGTTTGGTATAAGGTATTCAACAAAAGGAAAGAGAAAAAATTAGACTCATTCCCTTCGTTGATGTTTGTTTAATAAAAACAATCATTCACTTTCTCCTTTTTAGTGGTAGGTTTACCCCAAATTCCTCGAACTCCATTACCAACCTCCCACTAAATATTTGAACTCCCTTTCCCCCTTTTGGTTTTCATATTTCAATTATAATTTAAATCTTGGACCCAAAAAATAGATCAGTATGTAAAATTAATTCTAAAATTTAAACAATGATTTATAATTTAGTTTTTACAAATTAAAAATAATTTTGATATAAATTTATGTTAGGTCACACAACACTGTAGAAGGAGGTTGAATACAGTGTAGAATACAATCAAATTGATTTCGAACACAAGTAACAGTAAACATATATATTCAATATAATAAACTCTGTTATAATGGAACTGTTCTCTTTCAGCGATGAACAAATATCACGAGAGCTGCTATGATGTATGATCTTCTCGATAATGATAACACATATAGTGTAAACCTATGTCTGTGTTTGTATAGTACACAATTACAAGATAACTTCTAATTGACATGGAATATAATTCTGTCTCCTAAAATATATCAATCAGATATCTTATACAATTCTTTTAGTCCTCTAACTCTTTCCATGCATATCTTCTTTTGTATTAGTCTCGATCTTCTTTCCTGTAAATCAGCTTCCTTCCTTAACTGTTAGTCCTCCCGTACTTAAGTTCTTATATCCATTTTCTGATATTTATCTTCTGATAATCTAAGTTCTGATATCCTTAAGTTCCGACTTCCAGTAAGTACTGATTCCAGTAAGTACTGATATTTCTTGTTTGTTAAGATCTGAAAACTAAATATGAAACATATTAGACATGACATCTCAAATATATCTAACAATCTCCCCCAACTTGTAAATTGTGCAAAAATATACAAGTTAATAGATTTGATGATGTCAAAAACATTTAAGTTCAAATGCAATGAGAGTTTAATAAGACTATTAACTACAACTTACAGTCCTTGTAGCTTTACCAACTTTACTGGATCAATCTGAATCTATAATGATTCTTAACAAAATCTCTTACCAGTTTGTCTTCAGCTTTCCTCAGAACTTCAACTAAGTGTGCTTTGACCTGCATCAGTTCTTCATCTTTACTATTACCAATTTGATAAATGGCTGTTCTGAGAGCTTGAATTGATGTTCTTTCAAGTCCATCACCAAGTCTGATAACTCTAGGATGTGAAGAGTTTTCATTATAACATAAGCATTTTCCTTTCAGAATAACTTCCACCTTAGCAGAATTCTTCAGCATAGAAATTTCTCTTCCATCACCTTCAGTAATCATTGGTATATACTGAGAAGTCTTTGTACCAGAGATTCTGAATAGATCTTTTATAGCCTTCAAAATATATTCTGACCATCTTCTTGTAACATCAGATTTTACTTCCAAAAGATAGTGAATATGTTGAAGTTCTCTGACAGACTTCTTTATCACATTAGTATCAGCTAGTCTGTAAGTTAGTCCATCATTAAGAAATAAAATCAATTTCTCCTTTAGATTATCCTTATCATGAGCATCTATCACAATTTGAGCAGATAACACTTTGTCAGGGTGCTTTTGTTTGATTTGTTCATATGGTTTGTCTGTCAACATGAAAGGATCTCTGAGTAACTTCTACTCTTGTTTGTATCTTCTCTTCATCAGAACCTAATCCAGCTTTATCTCTAGGTTGCTTGGATCTCAACCCAAATGTTGCGAGTTGATTCATCATAAGATTGGATTTTGGTTCAACTGGAGTAGCTTTCTTCCATAACAGCTTCTTCTTATCAGCAATTGTCATCTTTTCTAAATTAACTTGATCAGAATTTGCTGTTTCTTCTGTAACTTGATGTTCTTCATTCTGAACAACTTGAGCAATATCAGAGGTTGTTTTAGATTCTTCAATTATCTTTCTTCTCTTCAGAATTTGAACAGTTTCATCTTCTATCAAATCATCATCATGCATTGTAGTTTGATAGACTGGAATGGAAGTACTTATCTTTTTCTCAATCTTTAAAGGTTCATCAACCTTTTCTTTTTCTTTTGACTTAGGATCAATCTCAGTTTGTGATCTAGTCTTGGGCTTTGAAGTCTCAGAATTTGACTTTTCCCTGATCACAATACCTTTTTCCTTAGGTCTTGGAGGTTTCTTCGCATCAGAAGCTTTAGACTTAAGATTTGTCTTCTCAGCTACAAATCTAGCTTCTTCCTCCTTGAGAGTTTCCAAATCCATTCTTGGATTTTGTTTCAGAAATAATCTTCTAGCTATCTCCTCATGAAGTGTCTGGAATTTAGGATTTTTGTAATAAACAGTAGTCTGCTTCCCTTTTATCTTCAGAGTTTGTAAAAATTTCTGAGAGACTTTAGATCCTGACTGAATCAGAATATCAGAATTTGACATCAGACTTTTTTTATCAAGACTTGACTTTAGACTTTTAGCATTCATAGCATCAGAACTTGACTTGTTATGTGTAGAAGATTTTCCTTGAACTTTTCCTTGACCTCTACTCTTATCAGAGTTTCCCTGGTCATCACCTTTATCATCCTTTTTCTTCAGTATTTGAGTAGGTGAGCATTTGGACTTAACTACCTTCTCCCCCTTTTTGGCATCATCAGGAAGTAAGAGAGATAGAAGAAGTTCTACTCAAGATTGGATTTCTTCCAATTGAGCTTTCTGAGAAACTTGGTTAGCCGGGACCTTAGTAATTTGGGCCTCAGCTCCAACTATCACAGGTTCTGATGCATGAACCCGTGCTTCAACTATTTTCTCTTCACTATCAGATTCATATCTGAGAATCATCTTCCTTCTCTTTTGTGGAGGTTGAGGAACAGACTTTGTCCTCTTTGGCCTGGAAGATGAAGATCTGATGGTATGTGCTGATGATTCAGGTTGAGATAATTGAGTTGATGGTTTGACAGATATCCTGATGGTATATGTTGGTTGTGGTTGAGAAGTTTGAGGTGTATGGGTAGTGGTGGTAGGTGCTGATGGTTGAGGTTCAGATGGTTGAACATCAGGATATAGTGCAGTGTATGTAACTGGATCATAGGTTAATAAGGCTTGTTTGACAGATAAAGGAATTTGGAGGGGTCTTAACACAACCTTTTTATAATCAGTAGATAACAAGTCATTAAAAGCTCTTTTAGCTAGTCTAAATGGTGAAAGTGATTCACTAGCTAATTGGGGCTTATCAGAACAACAAACACTATAGATTGAAAGGTTTTTAGCACATAAACGCAACAAAAATGTAAATTTAATCTTAAAAAAAAAACGAAACCCTCCGTAGGATCCATGCGAAAAATAATATTTAATTCGTAGTTCAGTATGTTTACCTTAAGAAGCTTTACGTTAATGGAAAGATGGAGGTCTTTAATAGCGATCCAAGAACGATGAACGGAGATCCTTAGCAGCTGCTCCTCAAGTGTGAAGCACTCCACCGGTATCCACCAAGAAAACGATGTAATGAAGGAGGAGGAGATGGAGAGAATTAGGGTTTTGTAAATCTTTTTGGTTGAGGCAAAAATAGGATTTATAATAGTATATTTCTAGGCAAAATTTTCAGCTGAAAATTTTCCCATAAAATATTATTATTATTAACCCTTTATTATTCTCACTAATAATTAAAACACCTTTTAATTATTAATCCTTTTTCTAAACTCTTTAGAAATAATTCTCTCACTTGATTTAATTTCCAAAAATTAAATTCTTAATTAATAATATTAAGAACCTTTTCTTAATTAATTTATAATCAATTAAATCTCATTTAATCAATTATTAAATTTGCCAATTAATTATTTATTTCATAAATAAATAATTATCGGCCATTATTAATTAATTCCTCCACCATTAAATCATTCTCTTTTATGGTGTGACCCTGTAGGTTCAATATTAAGCCGGTAGTAGAAATAAATAATAATAAAACTATTTTATCATTATTTATATAAATTCTCTAATTCATTAAATATGATTAATTAATTAATCATATTTATTCTACATCGTGAGGGATACTTCTCAGCATATCGCGACTATCCGGATAATACGAATTCACTGCTTAGAATACCAAGAACCTATTCAGTGAGTAGTTACCGTACAATTAATTCCTTCTACCCTGCAATGTCACGATTAAATACAAGGCATGGAACTTGTGTCAAGTCTATCTTATTTAATCACTTGCTTTCCCATTCACTATGCTTGGTTCTATTTAATGTAAATTAGAAACTCCTTTCTAATTTCATTCACTCTGGCCAGAGATTCCTGAACTAACATAAGTGGATCAGCATTGAACATTCTCTTCCTACACTGAAAGGGGTAGATCCTTTATTGATCATACACTATCTTCGTGTACAAATTCCTATACCCAGTAGAGCCCTTATAATTGTCCCTTGAGACTAAGAACTAAACCAAAGCATAGTTCAGTGTACACAAGATGACTATGATGACCTCAAGTCTAAGGATACTTGTACAACTATCACTATGTGAACAACTGCTGACACGTGAGTGAACTCCATCAGTTGTTCAGCTGTGTGAGTCATGTTCAGTGAACTTATTCTATAATAAGCACCTACATACTAGCTATAGTGTCACCACACAAATATCTATGAGAACAGACATCCTTCATAATGAAGCAAGCATTGTATGTACCGATCTTTACGGATTATTAATTACCAGTTAGTAATCCTACGACCAGGAACTATTTTAGTTTACAGTTATAATCTTTTAGGTCTCATTATTATGATCTCAACACAATCCATAAAAAGCTTTACTCTAAACTGTGGTATATCTTATTTAAACATTTAAATAGATAGAGCCCGCTATAAAAATAAAACAAGCCTTTTAATAATATCAATGAAATCAAAACATATTACATAAAAGTTATTTCTAAATCATCATACATGATTGGACTTAGGACATATCTCTTTCATAGATAAGCTGACAGAATCTAGCAAAATAGACAGTATTCCTATCTTCTGTCATCCTATCCCCAATAAAGCCTAAAACAGAACTTGCTTAATCAAAATCAGTTTGATTAATGAGAGCATACCCGATTTGTTGACTGAGTATGGGGATTGCATCGAAATTAGAACATTTGTTGGCGAAGGTCTTTGTAATGCAGTCGAAGAAGAAACTCCATTCCCTCCTTATGTAAGATCTCTTCAATTGACCCAGCTTGACCAAAGTCTTTTCATACCCCAGATTGCCATCATATTTTGAAGAACTGGCTCCTCAATAGTTGTATAAGCGCAGTTCTCAGGTAGCTGCAATGCTTGACGAACTGTAGCCAAAGTCACGACATGCTCATCCTCCTATGTTGTAAAGATAATATTTGGGGACCCTTGAGCACCACCATCATTATAGATTCCACTTCTCCAAAACTCCAGCACTTGGGTTCCAGAGATTACTTCAGGTTGGGTCAAAGCATACCCAATATCAGAATTAGCAAGAAAATCCTGAATAAAGTGAAGTTCCGATGGAGCTTCAGCCTTGCTACTCCTTTACTGGAAAGGAGACTAAAGAAAAAGAGGGCAGAAAGGTACAAGGCCAAGCCTATATCTGAGGATTCAACTGAAGCTGAGGAAGGGGATCAGGAATCTCTGATCTCATCAGAACCTGTGGTAATTGAAGCTCTGCCATTCCCTACTCAAGCTCAGAATTCTGTGTCAACACCTCCTGTCTCTCCTATTAAGGCTACAGATGATGCTGAAGAACAAACTACAACTTCTGAAATTGATATTCATAATTTGAATATACCAAATGTTCATTTTCTTTAGTCTCTTTGCCTGTGAAGGAGTTGCTTTAGCAACTTCAGAACTTACAGACTTCCTCTTCAAAATATTAGAACTTTGAGCTACAGTTTCTTTCTGAGAAGTAACATTCTCAGCTCCAACTATCATAGGTTCTGATGCATGAACCCGTGCTTCAACTGTTTCCTCTTCATTATCAGATTCATCTCTGAGAATCATCATCCTTCTCTTTTATGGAGGTTGAGGAACAGACTTTGTCCTCTTTGGCCTGGAAGATGAAGATCTAATGGTATGTGCTGATGATTCAGGTTGAGATGATTGAGTTGATGGTTTGACAGATATCCTGATGGTAGATGTTGGTTGTGGTTGAGAAGTTTGAGGTGTATGGGTAGTGGTGGTAGGTGCTGATGGTTGAGGTTCAGATGGTTGAACATTAGGATATAGTGCAGTGTATGTAATTGGATCATAAGTTATTAAGGCTTGTTTGACAGATAAAGGAATTTGGAGGGTTCTTAATACAGCCTTTTTATTATCATTAGATAACAAGTCATTAAAAGCTCTTTTAGCTAGTCTAAATGGTGAAAGTGATTCACTAGCTAACTGGGGCTTATCAGAACAACAAACACTATAGATAAGCTGACAGAATCTAGCAAAATAGACAGTATTCCTATCTTCTATCATCCTATCCCCAATAAAGCGTAAAACAAGACTTGCATAATCAAAATCAGTTTGATTAATGAGAGCATACCCGATTTGTTGACTGAGTATGGGGATTGCATCGAAATTAGAACATTTGTTGGCGAAGGTCTTTGTAATGCATTCAAAGAAGAAATTCCATTCCCTCCTTATGTAAGATCTATTCAATTGACCCAACTTGGCCAATGTCTTTTCATACCCCAGACCATCCATCATATTTTGAAGAACTGGCTCCTCAACAGTTGTATAAGCACAGTTCTCAGGCAGCTGCAATGCTTGACGAACTGTAGCCAAAGTCATGACATGCTCATCCTCCCCTGTTGTAAAGATAATACTTGGGGACCCTTGAGCACCACCATCATCATAGATTCCACTTCTCCAAAACTCCAGCACTTGGGTTCCAGATATTACTTCAGGTTGGGTCAAAGAATACCCAATATCAGAATTAGCAAGGAAATCCTGAATAAAGTGAAGTTCCGATGGAGCTTCAGCCTTGCTAAGAATAGACGAGTAGTTGTTGGGAACAAAATTAGCTCCATTGAAAATCAAGTCTTTTGGTGCTATCTTTGTAAGAAATTAAGTGAGAAAATATGTTGCGCGAAAGATGTTTGTGAGAATGCCTGTAAGAAAACGCTTCAGGGAATATTAGAGAGAGAGAGAGAATAAAAGAAATTAAGAATAGAAAAGTAAGTAAAAGATTATAAAATCTTTTAACTCCCATATATATACTCTCTTCACTCAACAATTATATTTTTGAAGCATGGGATACACTTTACACCTGGAAACGTGTGAACAGTCAGTAAAAAAAAGTTAAAGCAGGAGTTAATGGACACGTAAAATAAGCAATAATTACCGTGCACATGCAGTTTTTCAGGAAAAACACGTTTACCACTAACCCATAATGATTATGACTGTTTTTATCTTACCCTAATATATTCTGATTTAAATATGACTATTTCAGTTTTTACCACAAATAACTCAATTAAAGAATAATGCCACGTAAGCATCAAGGATTCCATCAGGATTTAATATCAGAACTTAAACTTATATCAGATTTTAACAATCATCAGAATTTGGCTTCTGAACTCAAAAAGTGAATCTTTTTCTGTGATTCTTCATTTAAAATACTGACTTGATTCTTCAGATTTTAATCATCAGAACTTTCATCAGAACTTATCCTCAGAATTTATGCAAATGACACTTAACTATTTGTCAAAAACAACTTAATCACCATAGTAATTTTCATCATTCATATGGAGTGAAAGTGTGTGCATTCAGCAGAATTTCAGATAAAGATTAAAGTCTGATAAACTTCAGTATATCTTAGAAATAAGGCATAACTAAGAAAAGTGCTTAAAATCTGTCATCAATCACAAAGTCTACTCAAGAACAAATTTATACAAGAATTCACCTCAATTGTTTGTGCTCATTTTATGCATCTTTGGAAATTCCTTTTTACAGTGGCTTCTCAGTGTAAGTGAGTCACGACTGCTTATCAGAATTTATGCTGTTGTCAGAGTATTTCTCCAGTAATCAGAGAATGTGAAAAGTCACCAAGAAAATTTATTTACTTTTCTAATGCATATTACTTAATACCAGCAATGCATTTGGGGTCTGCCCTTCCACATATTTACTCTAGATCTCAAAGGAGTACCTGAATTTTTTTTTCTTTTCTTTTGATAAGTGAGGCTTATCAGCATTTAGTTCATTCTTAAGATTTACTGACATCAGAATATGACAGATAAGAAGCAAGAATCTAGTTTGTGACTTAGTAATAAGATACACAAAATAAACTTGACTAAGCTTAAAATCAGAATTTGCTTGTGTTAATGAGTTTCCACATAAACAACTAATTCAAACATGGGATGTCTAGTATGTTAAAGACTACTAGGTCAGTATCTAGCACATTTATCCTCATTGGATTGAATAGTCACAGAACATTCAAAACACTGTCAGAGTTTAAAGATCCACATCAGATAACAATCAGCATTTAATGAATTCTCAATTTTAGCACAGATTATATGACAATAAAACAATCTGTAAACACTGATCATAAAGTCTGATGTATGAGAACAAAAACTAAGAATATTTAGAGAAAGAACCTGAAACCATTCCAAGTTCATTTACCAGTTTTGTAAAAGTAGCTTCACATAGTGGTTTTGTGAAGATATATGCTAGTTGTTGATCTGTTGGAACAAAATGCAATTCCACTGTACCTTCCATCATATGTTCCCTTATGAAATGGTACCTAATACTGATGTGCTTTGTCATTGAGTGTTGAACTGGATTACCTGTCATATCAATAGCACTTTGATTATCACAGTAAATAGGGATTTTAGAAATTTTAACCCATAATCCAGTAACTGATTCTTCATCCAAAGAATCTGTGCACAACAGCTTCCTGCAGCAATATATTCTGCTTCTGCAGTGGATGTGGAAATTGACTTCTGTTTCTTGCTAAACCAAGAAACCAATCTGCCTCCAAGAAATTGGCAGCTTCCACTAGTGCTTTTCCTGTCTATTTTGCATCCTGCAAAATCTGCATCTGAGTAACCTATTAGCTTAAAATCTGATTCTCTAGGATACCACAATCCCAGATTAGCTGTACCCTTAAGGTACTTGAAAATTCTCTTCACGGCTATTAAATGAGGTTCTTTTGGATCAGCCTGAAATCTTGCACAAAGACAGGTAGCATACATGATATCAGGTCTACTTGCAGTTAAATAGAGTAAAGAACCAATCATACCTCTATAGTTAGTAATATCTACTGATGAACCGGTATCTTTATCTAACTTGGTTGTAGTGGCCATGGGAGTGGATGCAGTTGAACTGTCTTGCATTCCAAACTTCTTTAGTAAGTTTCTGGTATACTTGGATTGACAGATAAAAGTTCCTTCTTCATTTTGATTGACTTGAAGGCCCAAAAAATAACTAAGTTCTCCCATCATACTCATTTGATATCTTGACTGCATTAGCTTTGCAAATCTCTCACAGAGTTTGACATTTGTAGAACCAAATATGATATCATCAACATATATTTGTACCAAAAGTAAGTCCTTTCCATGGTTGAGGTAGAACAGTGTTTTATCAATTGTATCTCTGTGAAATTCACTTTCCAGAAGGAATTGAGCTAAAGTCTCATACCATGCTCTAGGAGTTTACTTTAGGCCATAAGTGCTTTGTCAAGCCTGTAGACATGATTTGGAAATTTTGAATCTACAAAGCCTGGAGGTTGTTCAACATAGACCTCTTCTTCCAATTCTCCATTAAGAAAAGCACTTTTCACATCCATTTGAAAGATTTTAAACTTTTTGTGAGTAGTATAAGCCAAAAAGATTCATATGGCTTCTAATCTAGCAA
Organism: Apium graveolens; assembly: GCF_009905375.1. Lineage (NCBI taxonomy): Eukaryota > Viridiplantae > Streptophyta > Magnoliopsida > Apiales > Apiaceae > Apium > Apium graveolens. Next base: position 30,949,393 of record NC_133655.1, on the reverse strand, counting down.
CTGGTGTAAATGTTTCATCATAATCAATACCCTCCTATTGAGAGTAGCCTTTAGCAACCAACCTTGCTTTGTTTCTTGTAATTATGCCATCACTATCAGTTTTATTTCTGAACACCCATTTTGTGCCAATAATGGATATGTTCTAGTTTTGACACCTGCTTTAGGATCTCCAATAATTAAGTCAGGTGTTTGTGATTTGATCCACTTCCTTGCAGATTGAAGTTGACTTCTAGAACTGGATCCTCCCCTATGATCCATGCTATCTCCATCAGCATTTTCTGATGCTCCCCCTGTAGTTATGCTCTCTGAGACTTCAGAATTTGACTTGGATCCTTAGGATTTGAGGTATCAGAGTTTCCAGAATTATCAGAATTTGGCTCATCAGAACTAGATGAATCAGAACTTGAAGAGCCAGTGTCAGGTTTTGATGCTTCTTGAGAGTCTTGAGATGTGGTAGGATCTTCAGCTTGCTCCCCCTAGACAGGTGCATTTTCCTATGGAGTTGTTACCACAGATTCAATGACATCAGTACTTACAGGATCAGAGTTTAGGTCATCAGAATTTACAGAATCAGAATTTAAGTCTTTATTTTCAAATCTCAGCTGATCGTGATCATTGAAATCTTCAAGTCCAGTAATCTTCTTATCATCAAAAGATACATTGATAGAATCCATGACAACCCTTGTTCTTAAATTGTAGACTCTGAAGGATTTTGTGAAAAGTGGATATCTAACAAAGATTCCTTCATCAGCTTTTAGATCAAATTTTTACAGCTGTTCAGGATGAGTCTTAAGAACAAAACACTTGCATCCAAATACATGAAAGTATTTCAGATTTGGCTTCTTTTTCTTCACCATCTCAAATGGTGTTTTTCCATGCTTGTTTATGAGTGTTGCATTCTGTGTAAAACAAGCAGTCTGCACAGCTTCAGCCCAAAAGTAGGTTGGCAGCTTTGCTTCATCAAGCATAGTTCGTGCAGCTTCAATGAGAGTCCCGTTCTTTCTTTCTACAACTCCATTTTGCTGTGGAGTTCCAGGTGCAGAAAATTCCTGTTTGATTCCATGCTCTTTGCAGAACTCTTCCATGATTAAATTCTTGAACTCAGTGCCATTATCACTTCTTATAATTTTAACAGAATCTTTGACCAACTTATCCAGCTGTCTAACATGATCAGTTAGAGTAGATGCAGTTTCATTCTTCTTGTGCAAGAAGTACACCCAAGTGTACCTTGTGAACCCATCCACTATAACCATAGCATATTTCTTCTTTGCAATAGACATGACATTGACAGGACCAAATAGATCAACATGCAGTAGGTGATAAGGCTCAAGAATTGATGACTCAGTTTTGCTCTTGAAAGAAGATTTTCTTTGTTTTGCCTTTTGACATGAATCACAAAGGCCATCAGGAGCAAATACTGATTTTGACAGTCCTCTCACAAGATCTTTCTTTACAAGCTCATTTATGTTGTTGAAGTTTAAATGAGAGAGTCTTTTGTGCCAATTCCAGCTTTTTTCAATTGATGCTCTACTCAACAGACAGATTGCAGAACCATCAGAACTTGTTTAAAGTCTGGCTTCATAAATGTTACCATGACTGTAACCTTTCAGAACCACTTTTCCTGTAGAATTTCTTACAACTTCACAGTGTTCTTCAAAGAAATCCACATGATAACCTCTGTCACATATTTGACTCACACTCAGCAAATTGTGTTTAAGTCTTGAGATAAGAGCTACTGTTTCAATGATGACATTTCCAAAATTAATATTGCCATATCCCAGAGTTTTTCCCATGTTTCCATCTCCATAAGAAACTCCTGGGCCAACTTTCTCCACAAAGTCTGAGAGCAGGGCTTTATTTCCAGTCATATATCCTGAACATCCACTATCCAGTACTAGGATGTTTTTCCTGTTGCCCTGCAATCACAAAGACCACTAATGGTTAGTTTTAAGGACCCAGACTTGCTTGGATCCTTTGGTCTTTTAAGTTTGTTAGCATTTGCAGCGGATTTAATATCAAAATTTATGCTAACATGCTGTTTATCAGAACTTATATCAGACTTTACACTAGAAGGAATTAAAGCAACTTTCTTTAAAGAAGGTTTTATTTGATAATAATCATAGTATAAACTATGACATTCCTTATAAGTATAAATGGAATGCCATAAACTACCACTATGAAAACAAGGATTTTGTAGCTTAAACCTAACAGACTGACTCTTAACTCCTGACTTAGGAGGTAAAGAGTTTATATTCTTATTCTTCCTGCAAAAAGAAGTAAGATGGTTAGAGTTTCTACAGTTATAACATTTCTTTCTAGGAGCATTAGGAACAAGCATATAATTATTGCTTTTATTCATACCTTTCTTTCCATTCCTAGTTTTCCTAGCTGCCTTAACCTTGTTGTCATTCCTTATTTGTTTCAGCTTATGCTTAAGCTGCTTCTTTGTCATTAAGCCTATGTTGACTTCAGCTGGTTTATCCTGTTCTAATTTATCCGAAGTTGACTTCTCCTGAACTTCTGTCACAGACTCTTTCATCTTTTCAGAATCAGACTTTACAGTTTTAGCTACAAACTTAACAAGATTTACCTTTGGCGTAGCAGTTTGTTTAAAAACAATTGGCTCAATTTGTTCAGTTCCTTTTTCACTTTTATCATCTCCATAACCTAAGCCTCTTTCCAGTTTCCACTACTTAATAAATTCCGAGTTGTTCTGCCAGAGTTAGTCCAAGTCCTGATAATCTCTTTTTCTTTTTCTAACTCAGTTTTGAGAGATTTATTCAATTTTAGCAATTCATCTCTAACATAAAAAGCATCATCTCTCTCTTTCTGAGTTTGATGGAACATAACTAACTCTTTTTCTAAATAATCATTCCTCTTCTTAAAAGCAAGATTTTCAGAAGTTAATCTTTCACATGTTAAAGTTTGATCTCTGTAGCTAATAAACATGGTTTTAAGATATAATCTCAACTCAGTAATATCATCAGTATGAAAAGCATAAGTTGTTTGAGGTACCTTTAATTCAGCAGTTTCAGGGCTGCCATCAGCATTTGCCATCAAGGCATAGTTCACCTCATCTTCAGAATCTGAAGTGTCTGTCCATCTTTTCTTCTTTGTGGCAAGTGCCTTGCCTTTGTCACTCTTTCCTTTTTTGCAGTCAGAAGATATGCGGTCTCTTTCACCACAATTGTAGTATTTGACATTTGAGTTATCTCCTCTGTCAGACTTTGCACTTTTGCCTTCATACTTTCTGAACCCTTTCTTGGAAAACTTCTTTCCCCTTCTGAATTTGCTGTAGGCTATCTTTGTGATACCCTTCACCATAAGAGCACACAATTTCATCATCTCTTCATCAACATCTATTTCAGGTAAACTTTCAGTTTCTGAATCATCATCATCAGGACTTGATGATTCTGAATCAGACTTTGTGATGAGAGCCTTTCCTTAGCCTTTCTTTGAGACAGACACTTTGGGGGATTCCTCCTCAGCCTTAAGAGCAACTGTCCTTGACTTTCTCCCATATCTCTTGCTTCTTTGATCCATCTCAAGTTCATAAGTCTTGAGCATACCATAAATTTCATCAAGAGTAGTTTCATCAAGAGCATAGTTGTCTCTTATAGTATTAGACTTCAAATCCCAACTTTCAGGAAGAGCTAAAAGGAATTTTAGATTTTTGAATCTTCAAGATCATATTCCTTGTCCACCAGTGACAGATCATTCAAGAGTTTGACAAACCTGTCATATAAGTCGGTTAATGACTCATCACCTTTTGAGTCAAAGTGCTCATACTCTTGAGTGAGTATAGTCCTCTTGTTCTTCTTGATTGCATCAGTTCCATGGAATCTTGTCTTTAAAGCATCCCATATCTCCTTTGCAGTCTTGCAATGAATTACCCTGTTTGACATGACATTATCAATGACACTATGCAGCAAATGCCTTACCTTTGAATCTTTGGCAATGGATGAGATATTTTCAGCTATATACTCACTTTTCTCCTTTGGTATGGTCTTTGTTGGCTAATCTACAACTACAACAGAGAGCTTGGTTGGCTTATGTGGTCCTTCATTAATTCTGTCAAGATATTCTGGATCTGTAGCTTCCAGAAACATAGCCATCTTCACTTTCCATATGGAATACTCAGAAGGTCTCAGTATGGGAACCCTAATAGTCTCATATCGACTGTGGATTTGAGTGTTTTTAGTTTCTTCAGTTTTAGTGGGCTTGGTTGGATTTTCTGCTTCTTCAGACATGATTATTTTGGATCTTTACTGTATGTGTGTTAACAGATAAGCTCTGATACCAATTGTTAGGTCACACAACACTGTAGAAGGGGGTTGAATACAGTGTAGAACACAATCAAATCGATTTCGAACATAAGTAACAGTAAACAGATATATTCAATATAATAAACTCTGTTACAATGGAACTGTTCCCTCTCAGTGATGAACAAATATCATGAGAGCTGCTAGGTTACAATGTATAATCTTCTCGATAATGATAACACATATAGTGTAAACCTATGTCTGTGTTTATATAGTACACAGTTACAAGATAACTTCTAATTGATATGGAATATAATTCTGTCTCCTAAAATATATCAATCAGATATCTTATACAATTCTTTCAGTCCTCTAACTCTTTCCATGCATATCTTCTTTTGTATTAGTCTCGATCTTCTTTCCTGTAAATCAGCTTCCTTCCTTAACTGTTAGTCCTCCCGTACTTAAGTTCTGATATCCATCTTCTGATATTTATCATATGATAATCTAAGTTCTGATATCCTTAAGTTCCGACTTTCAGTAAGTACTGATTCCAGTAAGTACTGATATTTCCTGTTTGTTAAGATCTGAAAACTAAACATGAAACATATTAGACATGACATCTCAAAAATATCTAACAATTTATATGTTAATTTATTAAAAAATTAATGGTTCTATTAAATAATTAAATAAGCTGGTTTATTATAATGCTAATATATTATATTGTTGTAATATAAATATATTTGACTATATTGAGATTGATTAATATTAAAAAATCAAAAATAAATATAATCATGTAAATTTTCATTCCGTTTCCGGATTTGAACCAAACACGTACAACAATTCTGGGTCATTGCTTTCCTTTCTCTTCCTTTCCCTTTCTCAATTTCATTCTGTTTCCCTCACATGAACCAAATGGCCCCTTAAGTTATTCATGTATAATATGGGTTGGCCTTTGGGGATGAGCAACTTTCTTTTTAAATATTTTTATACTATTATTATTATTTTGTTTTTTAGAGAGCAAGTTTCTTTTTCTTTTTTTTTGAAAAAGGCTGGCTTTTTTACTCGATTTCATTGAAAACTTCTTTTAGATATTTTGTAAACGATTTATATATTTTCTATTTTAAATGATCCCAATCAATTCTATTATTCAAAAGTTCGATTTATTTTAATTTAGTTGATAACTATGTTAATTTTAAATTATAGTTGTAGAATACGATATATGCTTAAAATGTATTGTAACGTCTTTAGGAATATTTTTCTAATAATTATTCGAAATGAGCGAAAATTTAGTTCAGGACAAAAAAAGATATATTGTTGATATTAGAAATAGAGTTTGATTTTTTTAAAAGAAATAAAATCTGATACTCGTAAGTACGTATTCATGTAAATTAGTTGAGTACAAACAGTTTTTTAATGTAAATACACAAGTGATATTATTGTAATTATAAATTTATTTAAACAGTTACAACTCTCCCATTAAAAATGTAATTTAGATCAATGATGTAAGCTCCCTAAGTACGTATTTAGGAGTATTTTTCTCTTTGAACTATGGGACGTTTCGATGCATTATGGAAATGGTAATCAAGAATCAGAATTGAGAGTATGGGAATATGGGTTAATGGGTATGAGAATGAAATGGAATGGGTTTGATTTACCCATAAAAAGGAATAAAATTCTCGTTCATCACCACTAAATTGTTAGTTCAAACACTATCACACTACTAGAAAAAGTAGATGTAAAAGGTGTTTTTACATCGGTTTTAATCAACAGATATCTTTTTGTAAAATACACATCGGTATTTTAGCCCAACCGATATTATAAGTCAGTTTTGAAAAAAATTATCAAGCGCGCCTCCCCCGTTTTCCCCCTTAATCAAATAATTCATTCCCTCTTTGAAATATTTCCCTCATTTTTTGCCTTAGCAAAATTTTAAGTCACAGATCTCCCCCCTCTTATTAACATAACATAAAAAATTAAAATCACACACCATTAAAATATAAAGCATAAAATCGAACAAATCCAAACTCTCATCTCTCTCCTATCTCACTTTAGTCGACTGAAGAACATCTCTCGATCTCTCTCTCTCTCTCTTTGCTCAACTATGCTCTCCATCTCTCTCTCTCTCTCTCTCTCTCCATCTTTGCTCGAATGCTCTCTCTCTCTCTCTCTCTCTCTCTGCTCTCATCGAAGTTTAAATTGGCATAGGAGGTTGTTCAAGTAGGAGTTTAAAGCTCAAGTCTGAGTTTAAAGCAAAGATGGAGATATAATCTAAGTCGGTGGTCAAAACTTGAATTCTATAAGGTTCAAACCCTAATTTTAGAATTGTGAGTATAAATTTGAAACCCAAATTTTTTATTTTTTTAATTAGTTTAGTGATTGCTTAAATTGTGCATGTTACATTGAGTATGTTACTCTAAATTGGGTAATTTTTTATTTTTTTTATTTATTTTATTGTTGTCTCAATCGCTCTTTGAATTTGAATGGAGAGCGATTTATGAATATATAAAAGATAATAATATGAGTGTCTCCACTGCTTTTATATAACATATTGTAACATATAACATGATTCTGTTAGGATTTTAGTTAGGAAGATAACAACTTTATGGTTTTGGCTGGTGATGTCGCCGTTCTTATTAGAAAGGATATTATTCACCGGGTTGTAAGATGGAAGATGACAAAATAGCAACATGTACGTGTTTTGGAACTTGTACAATGGGAACTTAGATAGAGAGATATATATTGGACGGGAGAACATAAATAGTGAGGTATTGTGATAAAATCATTAGAATTACTTACAGCCAGAGTTTATGCAGGTAAAGCACTTGGTTAATAACGTCATTTGAGAATTTGCTTGATAAGTTTGCTTTTATTACAGTATGTTTAAATAATATTTTATCTTCCTGAATACCTTTCTTATTTACAGTCATTCTTTACCGGTTTGGCTGCATAAGGAGCTCTCACCTCGGGTTTGAGGCTTATGACAAAAGCAACTTTTAAAAATTTGGGAGACTATTTTCAAAAGGGAACTAGTATGTGCAAATATTTTTATTGAAGATTTGTAGTTGCTAAAATCTAGACTATCTTAATCTGTTTTTTAGCCCTAGGGATGATTTTTTTTATTTCTATTACATTTTAGTATTTAATATGGGAAAATGGTGTAGAGAGTGGACACCATCAAATAAGTTGAACACTTTAAATAAGCTGGTTATTGACATTATTGTAGTTAATATCTTATTCCTCAGAATTTGTGCAGAAGTTGTGTGTTGCTTAAGTAAAAATGGTGGATGATTCATTCATTAAGGAAATACAAGTTGAGAGCGGCAGGGAGGACTGAAGGTAATGGTTAACCTGAGTCTTAAATTTCAATCCGTATTTGAATTCACAACAAGCATATGCCATTTTCATTTGCATATTTGTCCCAGATTCAAGATTTATCGTCTTAGGTACAGAAAAGTTATAACTAAATGACTACCTAAGAAAAATGTAGTCATCAATTACCACTATTTTTGCAGAAACATTGACTGTTACTATTCTTTTTGAAGAATAATCTTGAAGTTTACATCAGCTACATATGTTCGTGAATACATAATAAATCTAATATTTGATAGCTGAGTTTCATTCTAATGGTGCATAATTGTATTTTGCTAAGTAACTAGAATCTAAAATTGAAACATACATGGTTTATGATGAGACTTACTCGAAGATGACTCTTAATATATGATATATCTTGCTTTGATTCTTTTGTTTGTTGTATGTTCATCATTCTTAAGGTGTTGATCTGTTATTCTATTTTTTTTACATTATTAGAGCGTTCTACTCCTAAAAAAATTCATCCAGTATGCATCTGAAAGAGATATTTGTATAAGCATGGCAATTTCTCTACGTAATATTTGTAAGAAAGATCTTGATAAGGGTGTGGACCTTATCCTCTCTGTATCGATGGGTAAATATGTCATTGTAATTTTTACACATCTCTTTATTCTAGACTGACGTAATGCCATTCTACTTCTAATTTTCATATATGCACCAATAGGCTTGCATCGAGAGATGTGATCCATCAATTCACACTATTGGTCTTTTAAGTCTTTCCCATCTTTGTGAAGCTGATGTAATTGGTATAATATTACATACTCCTTTAGATTTACTCTTCTGCACTTAAATGAGTTGGTCCTCACCTCATTACTAACTTGTTATGTGTAGTATACAGCAGTTTGGAAACATTAACATAAAAAATGATTGTCTGATATAGATTTAAACTGAAATAGATTTGAATTGCAATATCTACAGTTATTCTGTTAATCTGGTGGTATTCGGAATAACTCATATACGGAATAAAGGTGTGAGTTTTAACTAAAATGTGTAAAATGTTCTCATTAGATTTTTGACCGTCATAGATAGCGGAATCTGCATTTTAGTTCAAAGTTGCTGACTATTATTTCTGTGAAATTTTATGTTTACGAGTAATAATTTTCTCTCGATCTTCACTCTCCTCCTATTTTTTTTTATGTTCGGAGCAGAAGTATTATGAAGCTTATTGTTGGCTTCACTACGTAGTCCGAGCTTTTAGTGCAGAGAACCTAAAAGTACTTCATTTTGGGTGAATCTGAAGTTTGGTTCACAATTTCTACTTAATTTATTAAATCGGAATCGGGCATCATTATTTAATTATGTTCAGTCTTTTTGTCCTTTTCTTCTGTTTTTCAGATTTCTATACTGCTTGGGGTTTGATACAAAAGCATATGCACAGTTACTTGGAAAAATCTGTTATATGTCATGGGTAAGCATTATGTCAACGACATGTATGTGCTTACTAGGAAATCTTAATAACTATATTAAATGTGCTATTACACTGTCGTTTCAAATTTGCGTGGTCGGAATTTTTTATTTAATTTGGAAAAAAGTTTTTTTTTTAAATTCTAATAAACTAAATAGCATGGTGGCAATTGACTACGTATGTTGCAGGGTGCATATATTTAAATACACTTCCAGAGCCTCAACTGAAGAAAGCAGGAGAGTGTTTCTGCATGGAGAAATATTTTAGACAAGCAACTAAAGTATACGCTAATGGCCGATTATACTTCAACTGCAGTTCTAGAGATTTATAAATGCCCTAAAGTAGAATTTGTGATTTCGATAAGAATAAAGATGAAAGTTATTTTTCTGTTGGTAAAATATAGGCTAGTTGTGATACAAATGACAGTATTCCTAGATTTTATGTGCTGATTAAGATGGTCCATTCACCTGGATTTAAGTTATGTATTACTTAGCCAGAGGGTTCTGTATCTTGGCATAATTGGCATAATTTTTTTTATTTTGATTGCACGCTATCAGATATTATAATTAGTGCAAAATTAGAATGGATGAATATGCATAGTATTTGATGTTTGGATTAGAAGAAAATGTTATACTTTGATGGTTGAATATTGGTTGATGGATATGTAGATAATTGGCAGTTTTATGGTTTGGTACTTTTTTGGCATCTATGTTTTCAAATTGTGCATGAATGAAACAAGTATTAAGACATCATGACATATGTTACAAAATACAAAAATAATGTATATCAAGGCTTAATACATCAGTTTAAGTAGAACATTTACATCAGTTTATCAAGAAAAACCGATATTAAATGCCACAACTGATCAAGGCTTAAAAATATAAAATCGATGTTAAAAGTGCTTTAGACAACGGTTGGTTCAAAAAAATAATGTTAATTATTGTCATAGACATCGGTTTATCTACAATAGAAATTGGTTCTTTTTAAGAAACTGATGTTAAAAGTATTATGAACATCAGTTGTTTAAGAAAACTGATGTCAAAGATATTAGTAACATCAGTTTACTAGCAAAAGGCAAAATTATTATTTATCTGGCATATGTGATAAAAATATCATAATATAATAATATATAAATGATAGATGCACACTAAAAATTTAACATTAAGAAATAGATATCAGTTTCTTTTTAAAAAATGATGTTATATAACCTCTTTCACATCATTTAAAAACCGATGTTAAATGGGGGCCTTTACCATCACCCACGAAGAAATTGGATTTTTTATTCATAGACATCGGTTTTCAGCCGATGTCTATTGATGTTTTTCCAGTAGTGCTTTTAGTCCAATAAAGTAACTCAACTCTCCCATCATACTCATTTGATACCTCAACTTCATAAGATCAGAAAATTTCTTGCACAGCTTGTTATTAGTAGACCCAAAAATAATATCATCAACATAAATTTGTACCAAAAGTAGATCCCTACCTTTATTTATGTAAAACAAAGTTTTGTCAATAGTACCTCTTTTGAAACCACTTTTAATCCGAAATTTAGCAAGTGTTTCATACTAGGCCCTTGGTGCCTATTTGAGTCCATATAAAGCTTTGTCCAGTCTATACACATGATCAGTATATTTTGGATCAATGAAGCCAGGTGGTTGCTCAATATATACTTCTTCTTCTAACTCTCCATTCTGAAAAGCACTCTTGACATCCATTTGAAAGACCTTGAATTTCTTGTGTGCAGCATATGCTAAGAAAATCCGAATAGCTTCCAGTCTTGCCACAGGAGCAAATGTCTCATTATAATCAATACCTTCTTGTTGCGAATAGCCCTTTGCAATAAGTCTAGCTTTGTTCCTGATTATTGTGCCATCTGAATTTGTCTTGTTCCTAAAAATCCATTTTGTGCCAACCACTGATTTGTTCTTTGGCCTTAGAACTAGTTTTCAAACTTCATTCCTTTCAAACTCATTCAATTCCTCCTACATTTCTTGAATCCAATCAACATCCTTGAGTGCGTCTTCTACTTTCTTTGGTTCCTCCTTAGAAAGAAAGTTGTGATAGATACATTCATGTTCAGTTGCACTTCTGGTTTGGACTCGAGCCTTAGGATCTCCAATGATAAGATCAGGTGTATGGTCTTTTGTTCATTTTATGGCCATTGGTAGTTTAGTCTCATTTCCTAATGCTCCCTCTGTACTTGTGCCATCATTTCTATGTGAAGATCTCCCTGTATCAGTGTTGTCTGTTCCTGATTGAGAAGAGCTTCTGTTTGAAGACTATTCACCAGACTGATTTTGATTTTCGATTGAATGACGGCCTCCTGATGAGCTATCATCTGTTGAATTTGAAGAATTTCCAGTAGATCCTGTATTTTCTGGTTCATCTTCTTCATCAGACTTTAACTCACTAGAGTCGTCACTTTCTTTCTGTGAATGTTGCTCCCCTCAACATGTGGATCTTTATTAACTAACACTAAATCAGGATCAGAATCGTCATCAGGATCTGACTCATTGTCAGGATTTGACTTGTCACCAGAATTGGACAAATAATCAGAATTTGAAATATCTCCTGACTTGAGTCTTTTATTCGCAAACACAAGTTCTTCATGCGAGTCTTCTTCAATTTCAGTGATCTTTTTGTCATCAAAGGAAATATGAATTGATTCAACAATTGTCCTCGTTTTCAGATTGAAAACTTTGTACGCTTTTGATGAAGGATATCCAACAAAATTTCATCATCTTTTTTGTCAAATTTTCCAAGCATTTTAGGATATGTTCTTAGGACAAAACACTTGCATCCAAAGATATGTAGATACTTTAAGCTTGGCTTCTTTTCCTTGATCATTTGATAAGGAGTTAATCCATGTCTGTTGATCAGAGTCAGATTCTGAATATAACAGGCAGTGTTAACAGCTTCAGCCCAAAAGTATGTTAGTAGATTAGCTTCCACTAGCATAGTCCTACCAGCTTCAATAAGCGTCATGTTTTTCCTTTCCACAACACCATTTTGTTGAGGTGTTCCAGGAGCTGAGAATTGTTGAGAGATTCCATTAAATCTGCATATCTCATCCATCTTGCTGTTTTTGAACTCTGTCCCATTGTCACTCCTCAGAATTTGCACTTTGTACTTTATCCTATTTTCAATCAGTCTCAGATGATCCAAGAGAATTTCAGTTATTTCATCCTTATTGTGCAAGAAAAACAACCAAGTAAATCTAGTATATTCATCAACAACAACTAGGGTATACCTTTTCTTGATAATTGACATGACATTCACAGGTCCAAAGAGATCCAACTGTTGCATTTGATATGGCTTTTTGATGGATGATTCTGACTTGCTTTTGAAAGAGGTTCTTCTCTGCTTAGATTGCTGACATGCATCACACAAACCATCAGGGGAGTAGTGAAAGGAATATGTCCTAAGTCCAATCATGTATTAGGATTTAGGAATAACTTTTTATGTAATCTGTTTTGATTTCATTGATATTAATAAAAGACTTATTTTGTTTTTTTTTATTATTACGGGCTCTATCTATTTAAGTGTTTAAATAAGATATACCATAGCTTAGAATAAAGCTTTTTATGGATTATGATGAGATCATAATAGTGAGACCTAAAAGATGATAACTCTAAACTTAAATAGTTCCTGGTCGTAGGATTACTAACTGGTAATTAATAATCCGCAAAGATCGGTACATACTATGCTTGCTTCATTATGAAGGATGTCTGTTCTCATAGACATTTGTGTGGTGACACTATAGCTAGTATGTAGGTGCTTATTATAGAATAAGTTCACTGAACATGACTCGCACAGCTGAACAACTGATGGAGTTCACTCACGTGTCAGCAGTTGTTCACATAGTGATAGTTGTACAAGTATCCTTAGACTTGAGGTCATCATAGTCATATTGTGTACACTGAACTATGCTTTGGTTTAGTTCTTAGTCTTCAGGGACAATTATTAGGGCTCTACTGGGTATAGGAATTTGTACACGAAGATAGTGTATGATCAATATAGGATCTACCCCTTCCAGTGAAGGAAGCGAATGTTCAAGGCTGATCCACTTATGCTAGTTCAGAAATCTCTGGCCAGAGTGAATGAATTAGAAAGGAGTTTCTAATTTGCATAGAACTACGCATAGTAAATGGTAAGCAAGTGATTAAATTAGACAGGCTTGACACGAGATCCATGCCTTGTATTTAATCGGGACATTGTAGGGTAGAAGAAGTTTATTGTACGGTAACTATTCACTGAATAGGTTCTTGGTATTCTAAGCAGTGAATTCATATTATCCGGATAGTCGCGATATGCTGAGAAGTATCCCTCACGATGTAGAATAAATATGATTAATTAATTAATCATATTTAATAAATTAGAGAATTTATATAAATAATGATAAAATAGTTTTATTATTATTTATTTCTACTACCGGCTTAATATTGAACCTACAAGGTCACACCATAAAAAGAGAATGATTTAATGGTGGAGGAATTAATTAATAATGGCTGATAATTATTTATTTATGAAATAAATAATTAATTGGCAAATTTAATAATTAATTAAATGAGATTTAATTGATTATAAATTAATTAAGAAAAGTTCTTAATATTATTAATTAAGGATTTAATTTTTGGAAATTAAATCAAGAGAGAGAATTATTTCTAAAGTGTTTAGAAAAAGGATTAATAATTAAAAGGTGTTTTAATTATTAATGAGAATAATAAATGGGATAATAATAATAATATTTATGGGAAAATTTCAGCTGAAAATTTTGCCTATAAATATACTATTATAAACCCTATTTTTATATTCGAACCCCAAAAACCCAAAAGTTTTAGAAAACCAAATTCTCTCCACCTCCTCCTCCTTAACGTCGTTTTCTTGGTGGATACCGGTGGAGTGCTTCACGTTTGAGGAGCAGCTGCTAAGGATCTCCGAACGTTGCTTTTGGATCGCATATTAAAGGTTAGTAATCGATCCCCTCGTTTTTACCACGATTTATATGCTTTTATTTAGATTTTATATGTGTAAAAGTGTTGTACCATGCCTCCGCTGTGATTAAAATCCAACATTGGTATCAGAGCATAGGTTGTATGCATATAGATCTGTGGTAAAAATTTCAGAATTTTATGTGCTTGTTTGAATTAATTATGATTTTTACAAGTTATATCATGGATTAATTTTGTCTGATGAGAAATCGTTTCTCAGAATAATTTTGAATGTTGATCTGGGTTCTACAAGTGTTGTAGATCGTCTGGGTATTTTTTTCATAATTTTATGATGTATAGATTTTTTATTATGAATTTTTGAAATTCTTACAATTAAATTCATAATTAAATAATCATATATATATATATATAAATTGTAAGTATATATATATTTTGCATCTGTTGTTATATCTGTACTGCTGTGATGAATTGCACGGGAAAAGACAGACCAGAACAAAGAATGTCAGGCGGCACGTTGTTCGAGGAGAGAAAAGGCGGCTGTTGCAAGAAAAAAGAAAAAAAAGGGGTGTCGCGCATTCCGGGAATGCGTTACACCCTGTGGCGCATTCACGGAATGCGTTACACCTTTTAATGGCTTAAAAGGGTTGTAACGCATCACCGGAATGCGTTACAGGGCTTGTAACACGTTCCTGTAATGCGTTACAACCCGATTGTTTATATTAAAATTGATTTTCTGGGAGTTTCGTAACTCCGTTTTAGGCGTGCTATATACCGCTGGATTCGTTTTTCCGAGACGGATCTAATGGGTTGATCAATTTTAGTTTATATAAAAGTTTTGAACTGTTTATATTTCCGAAAGTGTTTTAAAGCTGTTTTTAACTATTTTTAATTGCTTTTAAATGCTTCATGTGATACATAGAGATGTATAATGCTTAGACTAATGTGCTAGATGATATAACATGCCTACCTTGATGTTTATTCATGTTGATATATGTGATATATACTTAGTTTATCATGCGATGATAGATTTAGGTGAACTTAAATGAACATAAAGCGTTTGTTAGACAACCTAGTATAGTGAAATTGTTTCATAACCTTAAGAATAATATTATGAATACAATCATGAGATTCTTGTGTTTGTGAAACACGTAATTGAATATGAATTTTCGATATGAGAGAAAGGATGATTCTGTCAACAATATATTTCGATCTGTAAGAAAGGGTTATTAAGTGACGCCTCTTGACAATGCTCCACCCGATCTGGGAATCATCAGATTATTGATTGTTGATTTGAAATATTTAATTTAAAAGGAAGAATCTCTTTATAGTATGATTATGATTGTAATGTAATATAATCCCTCTAAAATTAAATAATATCAAGTAGTAACTGGCCAATGATATAACGGGCTTGTATCGGTCATAGCCTTCCAACATGATAGAAAGTAGTTCTTATTTTTAAATTATTGTCATTTCGTGCCACAGCCGAGAGCTTTGATTTCGAAATAAGAAATACTTGTCAATTACATAGAGATGTGTACATTGAATAAGAATCTAAAGGTCGTTACGTGCCACAGTCGTGGGCCTTTGGGGACTGATTCAATTGTACGGAATGTTGGGTTAGACTTGACTTAGAATATTGAGTTTGTCGTGCCACAGCCGTGACTCAATTATTCAAGAGGCTAAAGTTTGGTTAGGGAATAACATTAGATGTAATTGATAAGAGTTGTCTGCCTATTGAACATTACATGGCGTTTCATGCCACAGCCGGGGTTGTGTAATGGAATGTAGGATCCCTATTCCCACTAGCATTATGAATGCTTAATTTTTCACGTAGGGGGTTGAATAAATTAGATAAACTAGTGGGAGCCACTTATGAATAAAGACCCGATTCATATAGTGATTTAAAATGAAATCGAATATTTGCTAAGTGTTGTTATGTGTTTATCATTTACAGATTTACAATATACATTATGTCTTCTGCACTATCACTCAGGAGCATACTAGATGTTCACAAGTTGACTGGTCCTAATTATGCTGACTGGCTTCGAAACTTGAGAATTGTTCTCAGGATTGAGAAGCTGGAATACGTGATTGACTCACCTAAGCCTACTGAACCTGCTAGTGATGCACATAATAATGAACATGTTGTGTATCGTAAGTGGATAGACGATGCAAATATTGCTCAATGCATCATGCTAGCTTCCATGAACATTGAGCTACAGAAGTAACATGAGCATATGGATGCTCACACTATCCTAATGCATCTACAAGAGTTGTATGATGTGGCAGGGAGGACAGCTCGATATGAGATATCGAAGGAGCTGTTCGGTTGTAGGATGTCTGAGGGATCATCTGTGAATGACCATGTACTTAAGATGATCAATTTGATTGAACGTCTTGGACAACTTGGTTTTGCCATGGATGGGGAGCTGAGCCAAGACTTGGTCTTGCAATCGCTTCCGAGTTCGTTCTCGCAGTTTGTTGTGAACTTTCACATGAATAAGTTGGATGTCAGCCTGCCTGAACTCCACAACATGTTGAAGACTGCGGAATCGAATTTTCCCCCTAAGAAGAGTTCTGTTCTTCTAATTGGTGAAGGTTCCAATCCTAAGAAAAGGAAGAGGAACCCTTCCAAGAAGAAGAAAGTAGGTGAAGAAAAGCCGGTTCCACCAAAAGCTGAAGACCCCAAGAGCAAAGTTGTTTGCTTTCACTGTAAAAAGGTGGGGCACTGGAAGAGGAACTGCAAGGTTTACCTTGTAGAATTGAAGAAGAAGAAGGGTAGTGAGACTACCGCTTTTGATTCAGGTATGTTCATGATAGAAGTGAATATGTCATTAAATCAAATTTCTACTTGGGTATTAGATACCGCCTGTGGTTCTCATATCTGCAATTTATTGCAGGGACCAAGGAGAAGTAGGACTCTTGAAGAAGAGGAGGTGATTCTACTGATGGGAAATGGAGCAAGAGTTGCTGCTGTAGATGTAGAATCATTTCATTTACATATGCCTACGGGCAAGACTATTGTTTTAAATAATTGTTATTTTGTTCCCTCGATTGTGAGGAATATTATTCCCATGTTAGACTTGGCTGGATTTTCATTTATTATTGAGAATAATGAATGTTCTATTCTTAGAGATAATATTCTTTATGGACGTGGTACTTTAAATAATGGTCTGTATAAATATGACATAATTTACTTCAGATTGAACAAACTAATAAAAGAAAAGGGATGATGAAAATCTCACTTTATAGTGGCACTGCAGTCTCCATTTAGTAGACATGAAGAGAGGACTGCAAATTTGCTAGGAATGGTACACACAGATGTATGTGGACCAATGTCTAAGCAAGCCATGGGTGGATTTTCATACTTCATTACTTTCATAGATGATAGATCTAGATTCGGATATGTGTTTGATGAAACACAAGTCTGAGGCCTTTGAAAAGTTCAAAGAATATAAGTATGAAGCGGAGAAACAAACCAAACATAGTATTATAATTCTTCGATTAGATCGAGGTGGGGAATACTTGAATGGAGAGTTTCTGGATTATCTCAAAGTAAATGGTATAGTCTCCCAGTGGACTCCTCCAGATTAGTATCTGAAAGGAGAAAACGAACTTTGTTAGACATAGTTCGGTCCATGATGAGCTATGCAAATCTTCCAGTATTCCTATGGGGTTATGCATTGGAAACCTCAGCATATTTACTGAATAAGGTGCCTTCCAAATCTGTTCCTCAAACTCCGTATGAGATATGGAAAGAAAGGAAACTGAGTCTTAAACACGTTAAGATTTGGGGATGTCCAGCTTATGTCAAGTAAGTTGACCCAGATAAGCTGGAATATCGATCCGTAAAATGTAGTTTTATGGGATATCCTAAAGAGACTTTAGGGTATTACTTTTACACCGATCATCGGGTGTTTGTCTCCAGACATGCTACCTTCTTGGAAAAGGAGTTTATCCTTGAAGGAAACAGTGGGAGCAAAATTGAACTTGATGAAGTTCAAGAAGCACAAACTACTACGGATCAAGTGGAAACACCTGTTCTGACTGAACAACCTTTTGTGGAACAGCCCATTCGTAGGTCAGGGAGAGTGTCTCGCTAACCTGAGAGGTAATATGGCCTTGTCATTGAGAATGACAATGAGTTGTCGATCATTGATGATGACGACCCTGTGACCTATAATGAGGCTATGAGTAGTGTTGACTCAGAGAAATGGCATAGTGCCATGAAATCCGAAAGGAATCTATGTATACGGTATACAAAAGATAGATTATAGCAGATGGCCAGGTGGAGACCTTTAAGGCCAGGCTTTTGGCAAAAGGATTCAAACAAAGGCAATGGATTGATTTTGATGAAACTTTTTACCTATAGCCCTGTTAAAATCAGTTCGGATTTTGCTTGCGATTGCTGCTTACTACGACTATGAGATCTGGCATATAGCCAGATGGTTTTCTTTCCGAGGGAAATGAAAACCTAGTGTGTAAGCTACTGTGAACCATATGTGGTTTAAAGCAAGCTTCTCGTAGATGGAATATCCGTTTTGATGAGACAATCAAAGAGTTTGATTTTATCAAAAACGTAGATGAACCATGCATCTACAAAAGGGTTAGTGGGAGCACGGTAACATTTCTTGTATTGTATTGAAATAGAGTTGACACACATAACAACATAGCAGACCCACTCACAAAGCTACTTTCTGAAAGTCACTTTGATCGTCATAAAGACTAGATGGGTATTAGATACCAGAGTGATTGGCTTTAGTACAAGTGGGAGATTGAAAGGAATATGTCCTAAGTCCAATCATGTATTAGGATTTAGGAATAACTTCTTATGTAATCTGTCTTGATTTCATTGATATTAATAAAAGACTTGTTTTGTTTTTTTTTATTATTACGGGCTCTATCTATTTAAGTGTTTAAATAAGATATACCATAGTTTAGAGTAAAGCTTTTTATGGATTATGATGAGGTCATAATAGTGAGACCTAAAAGATGATAACTCTAAACTTAAATAGTTCCTGGTCGTAGGATTACTAACTGGTAATTAATAATCCGCAAAGATCGGTACATACTATGCTTGCTTCATTATGAAGGATGTCTGTTCTCATAGACATTTGTGTGGTGACACTATAGCTAGTATGTAGGTGCTTATTATAGAATAAGTTCACTGAACATGACTCGCACAGCTGAACAACTGATGGAGTTCACTTACGTGTCAGCAGTTGTTCACATAGTGATAGTTGTACAAGTATCCTTAGACTTGAGGTCATCATAGTCATCTTGTGTACACTGAACTATGCTTTGGTTTAGTTCTTAGTCTCCAGGGACAATTATTAGGGCTCTACTGGGTATAGGAATTTGTACACGAAGATAGTGTATGATCAATATAGGATCTACCCCTTCCAGTGAAGGAAGCGAATGTTCAAGGCTGATCCACTTATGCTAGTTCAGGAATCTCTGGCCAGAGTGAATGAAATTAGAAAGGAGTTTCTAATTTACATAGAACTACGCATAGTAAATGGTAAGCAAGTGATTAAATTAGATAGGCTTGACACGAGATCCATGCCTTGTATTTAATCGGGACATTGTAGGGTAGAAGGAAATTATTGTACGGTAACTATTCACTGAATAGGTTCTTGGTATTCTAAGCAGTGAATTCATATTATCCGGATAGTCGCGATATGCTGAGAAGTATCCCTCACGATGTAGAATAAATATGATTAATTAATTAATTATATTTAATAAATTAGAGAATTTATATAAATAATGATAAAATAGTTTTATTATTATTTATTTCTACTACCGGCTTAATATTGAACCTACAGGGTCACACCATAAAAAGAGAATGATTTAATGGTGAAGGAATTAATTAATAATAGCTGATAATTATTTATTTATGAAATAAATAATTAATTAGAAAATTTAATAATTAATTAAATGAGATTTAATTGATTATAAATTAATTAAGAAAAGTTCTTAATATTATTAATTAAGGATTTAATTTTTGGAAATTAAATCAAGAGAGAGAATTATTTCTAAAGTGTTTAGAAAAAGGATTAATAATTAAAAGGTGTTTTAATTATTAATGAGAATAATAAATGGGATAATAATAATAATATTTATGGAAAAATTTCAGCTGAAAATTTTGCCTATAAATATACTATTATAAACCCTATTTTTATATTCGAACCCCAAAAACCCAAAAGTTTTAGAAAACCAAATTCTCTCCACCTCCTCCTCCTCATCCTCCTTAACGTCGTTTTCTTGGTGGATACCGGTGGAGTGCTTCACGTTTGAGGAGCAACTGCTAAGGATCTCCGAACGTTGCTTTTGGATCGCATATTAAAGGTTAGTAATCGATCCCCTCATTTTTACCACGATTTATATGCTTTTATTTGGATTTTATATGTGTAAAAGTGTTTTACCATGCCTCCACTGCGATTAAAATCCAACAAGTAGTACATGTTATGTAGACCTATTACTAAATCTTTCTTCACCAGTTCATTGAGATTGTTAAAGTTGAGATGAGAAAGCTTCTTGTGCCAATCTCAACTTTCATCTATTGATACCTTGGTTACCAAACAAGTTTCAGGACCATCATTATTTGCATAAAGTTTGGCTTCATAAATGTTTCCATGTCTGTAAGCTCTGAAAACAGTTTTCTTTGTGATCTTATGAACTACTTCACTGTGTGTATTATAGAACAAGACATGTAAACCTCTGTCAGTAATTTGACTAATGCTTAACAACTTGTGCTTCAGACTATATACCAGAGCTACGTTCGAGATGATGACATTTCCGATGATAATATTGCCGTATCCTAGTATTTTTCCTACATTTCCATCTCCATAGGAAACCACTGGGCCAGCCTTCTTCTCATATTCTGACAACAGGGATTTGGTTCCAGTCATATGTGCTGAACAACCACTGTCTAAGATAAGCACATTCTTCTTATTTCCTGTAATCAGAAAGATAAAAATCAATCAGAATTTTTAAGAACCCACACTTGTTGGGTCCTTTTAGACATCTTATGTATTTTTGCATCTTTTTGTCAGAATTTGATCCATCAGGATTTGTCTTGACATTTTTGACTCTATAAGATGTATGCACATTCTGTTTAACGGTTCTATTTAAAACAATAATTTTATTGAATTTTGGTAAATGATCAAAATTGTTGTGATACAAACTATGATAATCTTTACAAGTGTAAATAGAATGTCAACTACTACCATAATGAGAACAAGGATTTTGTGGTTTGTATAACACTGATCTACCACTAATATCAGACTCCAGAATTTTAGACACTTTCTTTTTAGGCTTCCTGCAATCAATAGAAATATGATTAATATTATCACAGTTAAAACAAGCTTTCCTAAGAGCATTAGGAATGTACTTATAGTTGTTTGCCTTGTTTATTCCTTGTTTTCCATTTCTACCTCTCTTAGACCTAGGTTTTGGAGTCTTGACAGTTACCTCACAAATTTTCTTGTTTAACTGACTCTTAGAGAGAAGTTCTATATTTTTACCCTTTTTTTTCTTGCATTTTAGGATCTTCTTCATTTTTAGCAGGGACTCTAGGTTCATCTTTCTCTTCAGCATCATTCTTAGAAGTAGAACCAAATTCATAGACAGACTGCACTCCTCTTTCATCAGTTCCAACAAACTTAATTGGAGTAGTGTTATTGATGGGTTTATTGATATTCCTATCAGTAAATTTGTTATAAACTAGACATTCTTTCCAGTTTTTATCACTGATGAAATCATGAACTTTCTTTCCCGAGGTCATCCATATTTTAAACACCTCTCTTTCCTTTTCTAGAACTTTCTCTAGTCTGGCATACCTGATGTTTATCTGAGTTCTATTATGTTGTGCTTTCTTACATGTTATTTCATTTTCATGCATGCAAACTAACTCAGCTTCTAAAAAATCATTTCTTTCTCTAAGCCTCTTATTATCAGCAATCAAATTATTACATTTAATAGTCTTACTTTTAAAAGTAACATGCAAAAAGTATAAGAAAGTTTTCAGTTCAGTTAAATTATCAATATCAACAGGAAATATAACTGAAGGTACCTTATCAGTTCCTGAGGCATTCTCTCCATGAGTTTCCACGAGTGCATTGCATTCATCATCATTGTCAATTCCTGATGAATCCATCCATTATCTGTTGGAGTTTGTTGTGACCAAAACCTTTCCAGTTATCTTGGGGCACTCAGTAGCCAGATGTCCTCTTTCACTACAGTTGTAACATGTCACCTTGGTCTTGTCAAACTTCCTTCCCTTGGTGTTCTGACCATCACTCTTTCTGAACCTACCTTTGCCTTCACCAGAGAACCTTTTGTTGAAACCACCTTTTCTCTGTGGTTTTCCAAATCTCATCTGTAACACCCCCAGATCCGGGGTCGGGGATCCGGGTCGTCACGGTCTTTCTTTCCACAATATCACTTCACTTAATTAATAAATAACCTTATGCTGTGAACCCACACTAACACACACCACAACCCGTTATAGTCTCAGAGATGAAATTTAAATAAGTACAAGTCTTTGAATCCACAATTTAAAAGTTATTACAACCCAAAATGATTACTTGATAAATTTACAGTTAATTGCCATTATCTGCCACAAGTTATAATTATACATAATTGATTCTCAAAAGTAGATGGTCTGATCTACAATAGATCTACCTCTGCAGCTATAGCAGCTACAACATCAACGGGAAGATGCAGGACGCTTCCCACGCGCTTGCGCTGGGTCTGCTGGAGTCTGGCCATCTTTCCTAACTGTTGTTGTGTGATGAAGAAATAAAGCAAGGGTGAGCAGCAAGCCCACCAAAATAATATGTATAATGATTAACAATATATGAGTCTTCTCATAGTACTCATGAAAGTCTTGGTCAAAAGAAATGAACCAAGTTGATATCTTAATGCGATAAAGTCGCAAAATATTCAGTGTATATATATATATTCATATATACTTTTCAAAATATTGGAAGTCCTCTTCCATGCATAATACACACAGAGTTCCAGTGTATAACTGTATAAAAATATCGTTGCAAGGTGATCTTATATATCTAACCTTGTCTCAACATTATTCTGAAAATCTTTATCATGCATAAGATAATCATTTACTAGATATAAGTTTAAAAGATGAAGTTACAAGATACTCCAATATACTTATATCTTTTCCAAATACTACTTGAACTACCACCGTTCAAGTTATAATTAGTTCAAAAGTTCATCACATAGATGAGACTACAAGATAATACTTGAATAGATTCAACCTTTAAAATATCATCAAAATAAAATGAAGTTATGAGATACTTCATTTGATGTAAACATCATTTTGAAAACTTGACCCTGCCAACACTCAACAATCGCCCAACCGTAGCCTTTCTATCGAAGTGCTCTGGGTAGTGTTGCAGAAATTATCCAATTGGATGATGAACTCATTACGGGAGTTTGCCGCGCCAGGAAGACCACTTACGATGATCAGTCGTAGTAGTACAACCCCACCATTTTCTACATGTAGAGGAGAACCTGTCGGATTTACTTGTCAACCGAACACTGAACTCCTAAGGAATGGACCGCCTTAGCGGAACTTCCAGGCCATTTGGGCCAATATAATAAGGCTGGGCCGGCGCTACTCGACCACTTACGCCACTCCTAGTTCAGATGAAATCCATGACTCTGAAACGTAAAGCTCGTTTCCCCCTTTCCCCAAGTAGAAACTTGTTGATACGACTCCACCAAGAAGTCGTACCTAGTTGGAAAGGAAAACTCACCGATATTTCCCAGGCGATGCCTGTTAATGGATTAACTTGTTCCAAGAATTTTACTTCCCGAATATTGGGTAAGTAATCAAAAACTCTTTTACCAAGACAGCAACCTTGTTGCGAATATAAAACACACCACCGAGCCGGATCCCCCAGGTTTTGAGCGAGTATTTAAATCCCCTTTTTAAAAGGAAGATCTTAAATATAAAAATAGTTTTGGGATCCGCTCTAACTTTTGAAAATCATTTTAAAGACTCGAAAACACTTTAAAGAGTGTTTGGAGTAAAACTGATTTAATGAAGTAAATCAGTCCCCAGAATATTTAGAAAATGTCTGAATATTATTATTTAAATAATATTCCCATAAAAAAAATAATCTTTATAAAATAATTGAAGTAGAAGTATTAAAACTTATACTTGAAATGAATAGCAAATAATCAAAGATATACTTATACGAAAGTAATATCTTTATTTGAATAATCAAAAATAAGTTTGATTATCGACACCTTATTCTTTAATAAAATAAAGAATATATCTCAGCAAATAATCGGAGTCATAGATCCTCAAATGAATATTCAAATAATATTCAATAAATAAAATAAGCTGAGTCATAATACCTCGAATGAATATTATAAATAATATTCATTAAATAAAATAAAGGAGTCATACATCCTCAAATGAATATTCAAATAATATTCAATAAATAATGTAAAGGAGTCATACGCCTTCGAATAATATTCGAAATAATATTCAATAATAAAATAAAGTTAAAGTTATCGAATAAACCTTATTCGATTAATAGTTTTAAAAACTATATCCATATATATATATATATATAAATAAATAAATATATATATATATATAATATACTCGGGAACATCGACTCCCGGTTTAGAAATATGTTCACCTTTTATCCCCTATACTAAGGGTATACGCAACTACTTGCTTATTTCTAGCATAGGTATTATGCAACTATAGGCATTGAAATCAACAGATAGATAACCAGATTACGAAACAGACATGCATATATACCATATTAGCATGCTCCAATATATCACAAAATTTGCTAATAACAATCATGCAATATCACAAGATAATGCATATACATATATTTACATCACAACAACAGTATAATGGGTAGAAAACTTGCCTGAGCGACTGGGGTTACGAATGGCTCGGGACGAGTCTGGTAACCTATAAACAACAAGTAAGTTGGAATTAAACCAAAGTCACTTGTAAATCTATACTTTAACTAACTTAGACTCTAACGCTTGTTTTGCGCTCACTGATTCGCTTAAGCCACTCGGGTACCCTCGGCTCCACCATTTTTAATAATTTAACCTTTACGAGTTTTAAAGCGATTCCTTCGCGAGTGTCTTACCAACTGCCTAACACACTTACCATAAATGTTTTATACATTAATTAACCCTTTTTGGTCTTTAATCTATGTTTCAAAGTAAGGTGAGGGGAAAAGTTTCGTTCGCGAAACGCCGTTACTTGAAACGGTCGTTTCTCCTAAACCGTGCATCGGAATCGAACGAACTACATATCAAAACGAAGCTCGTAACATGAGCTATCTAAACATGGCAGTGGTCATAAACTAGCTGGGGGTTCTCGGGTCCTAATGTTATGCACAAAAACAGTCTAAAGAAAATCGGACGTTACGACGGCTATGTTTACGCGTTTTCCCAATTTTAAACCATTCAATACCAACCACAAATCAACCCCAAATCAATCATACAACCAATATCCCTCCAAACCACATCATAACAGCCCCAACAAATCCACATTAACCATTTATAGTTATTCCTCACATGAACTAAAGGCTTTACTTAGGTTCTTTAACTAATTACCAAGATTTACAACTCCAACAATGCAATAAAACCAACTAATCTCTACAAACTCAACCAAAACTCAACCAATCAAGCATCATGCTTCACATATGCTATATCAAACACATTCAATCCTAATTACTCAAAACTAAAGCTAGGGTTTGTAGTTTATACCTTCCTTGGAGAGTGGAGAATCAAGAGAATGGCTTGGAATCACCTTTAAAGCCCTTATCCAAGCTTAATCTAAACAAAACTTCAAGAACACAAATTTTAGTTCTTGAAAACACTATTCACCATCTTCTTTCATGATTTATAGAAAAAGATTGGCTTGGAATTAGAAGCTTAAACTTATAGGAAGTATGTAACTATCCATGGGGAAGCTTAGATAATTACCTTGCTAAATAGTAAGTGGAGGAGCTTGGACTTCCCATTTCTTAAGAAAAAACCCGAGAGCATGAAGAAGAAGAAGAGAGATTTTGTGTTTTGGCTTGATTTGCTTTTGGTTGGTTGATTTTTGTTGTTTGCTTTAGTGAATTACCTAGTTGCCCTTGGTTTTGTGTGGTTAAAAAGTCACCACATCTCCTTCCTTTCTTGTCATGCCTATGTCATCCTCATGATGTCATCCTCCCTTCCTTGTCCTCTTTCTATTGGTTGGATGACATCATTCCCACTAATCCCTTTGATTAACTTCCTAATCGTTTGCCTAATGACCGCTGATCTGTTATACGGTTCGCTTAACTTTCATTTTCGTTTATCGTTTGAGGGATCATACCCGGGATCTTATTACTTAGGTTCCCTTAACCTTTCTCAATATATTATATTCCTTTTATGATCCTCTCCTATAATCCTTTTATTTAAATCCTTTTTATCCTGTTACCTTTTTCTCAAATCTTTCCGTATCTAGTGTATTTCCGGGAAAAATCAAAGTGTTCGGATTTGGATTCTGACGATCTTTACATACACTTATATCCCATATAAAGTACTAATAATATCCCATAAGATCAATAACAGAACCCCTACATAGCGTGGCATGAAAAGTTTTCTCGTTCAGCAAAAACACTATTCATAAGGGTTTCAAAAATTTCCAAAAATTGGGGTTATTACAGTCTCTCCTCCTTAAAAGGATTCCGTCCCGGAATCGGATAGAAATAAATAGGGATACTTTCTTAGTATTGCACTTTCTAACTCTCAAGTCAATTTTCCCACATTGTGGTTCTACCATCAAACTCTTACTAGTTTGATAACCCTTCTCCTAAGCACTCGTTCCTTTTCACTCTATAACCCTTCCTGGTTGCTCCATATAGGTTACGTCGGGTTGCATATCTATGCGCTCATATGCCCCTATTTATCTGGCATCTGAATTACACTTCCTTAACATTAATACGTGAAACACGTTACGACCTGCTACATGTTCGGGGTTAGGGCTAGCTCATATGCTAACTTCCCAAACGTCTTAATATATCCAAGGGTCCAACAAATTGTAGACTTAGCTTTCCTTTCTTTCCGAACCTCATCAATCCTTTCCAAGGGATACCTATAACATTACTAGGTCCCCTATTTCATACTCTTTATCCTTTCGTGTCAAATCAACATACTTATCATGACCATCTTGGGCTACTACCAGCCGTCCTCTGATTAGATCTATCATATCCTTGGTCCTTTGGACTACTGCGGGTCCGAGCATCTTGCGCTCTACAACTTCATCCTAACATAAGGGAGATCGACATTGTCTTCCCTCAATGATCTCATAAGGCGACATCTCGATAATGACATATGATCTATTGTCGTAAGATAACTCAATCCGAATTAAGTGATCATTCCAAATTCTTTCAAGTCTATTGCACAGACTCTCATTATTGCTTTTAACATTAGAGCTTCTGCTTCTCAATACCCATTCTTTTCCAGTTCGTAATCGCTACTACCTTCCGTTCCTAATATTATACTGGTTATACTTTTGCTCGTTAGCGTTCTATAACCTTTTAATAACCACGTCAACCTTAGTATCACGAATGTGTTCCCATTCCGCATACTACCACCACTTTATTACTCCTTTTTCAGTTGCTTCTATTTTCCAAAATTTGATCAATCAAATAGAAGTAAAGGAATTTGTTGAGAGATCACTAAGATCATGAACACTTGTTATATCGCATAGTTAGTACAGAAGGTGGCCAGCCTTTAGTACTTGACAAGCAATTAAACAATAGCTGGTATCCTACTAGGCTTCTATCACACAGATAGATAGTCATTCGGCAATACCTCCCCTTTCTGGAAGGGTTGTTCTTCTCAGCTTACATGAAATGAAAAGAAGAGAAAAGAACGAACTGAAGAGAATTGTATATATGAAAAAAATATACTGCCACAAAATATCTGGCTTGGAATCTACCTCTGAACTATAGAGGTTTGTCATAGGAGAACAAAACATATATGTATTTATATCAACATCAAGTATTATAGCATCGTATTTCACGTGCCTAAATATTTTCGCTATCCCGTCCATCATTCTATGGACCCATGCCCTTCCTCGAGCTTATACACAATTACCTTTGAAACTCCCTCGACATCGAAAATCGAACCTGGGATCTCATTCTAGATATCATCGTTACTAGAATTCTATGCTTGCACCGCAACCTTCCTCGTATAATAATACGACTCTCTATTGATAAGAAAGAATAATAATTCACTATGTAGATACTCTACTTAATTAGTCTATTAATGATAACTTATACACTACCACGACCCGATTAGTGGTACTCAATCTCAACACCCATTCCAATACAACTCTCACGGTTGTAATCAGATCAATACTCGCAGAATCATTGCTGCCTTACTATGGTCCACCACTGACCTACTGTCGTCATTCATTTTCCATGAAGTCTTAATAGCTAACCATACGGAGTCCATACAGGTCGTATCTAATTCTCCTAAGGAGTTAACATAACCACCAATCACAATTCATGAAGAACACTCCAAACTCTGACGTACTTTCATGACATGAAGCAGATAAAATTGCAGAAGAGTTTCAATCAAAGCAACGATAGCAGGTTAATACCATTTTTAATCATATGCCTTAGATAGAAGACTTAACTCAAAGGTTCGTCTAGTCCTTTTTGGAAACATGGTCCTGGCTTATTCTCAAGATAGTACCTCCTAAGATAGATAGCCCGTTCATGGCGATTACACGAATTAAACCTTTGCCAACTACTATTACGGTTGGGTATTGCACAGTCATCAGAAGGAATGTCAATCTTCCAAACCATAATACAATCTGCATAGCTTTAACCATCATCATTGTATTCCTTTGGCACAAGCGCCTATAATTATCCTCTTACCTTTAAAGTGTCGGCCACCTCTTTGGCCTTTCCTGATTGTAAAATTTCCTTACAGTCAATGTCATTTTAACCACCTCCAAATAAATTTTTCCACCTTATTTCAATCACAGCTTATGTGAAGATGTTTTCCTTAAAATCTGATGAGTAAAAAAAAAAATCACCATTTTTCCATAAGTTATTGCCTCAGTCTTTAGAGGTTAATCACTGTCATGACTGACTCTCAATCATAATTAGAACATCTTTTATCTTAAGTCCTAATTGCCCTGAACAATTTCGACCATTATTGGTTCGATCCATACCTTCTCGTGGTTTAACACGTGCCTCACTTGGCATCATTATAATTACGTCATATTTCCTTTATCAACATTTCCATTCTTGAGAATTTTGAATATTACCTTTCTCATTGCAAAACCTCTAAGGTTATCCTTGAATCGTTCCTCCTGTATTCCCTAGATACAGGGCATATCAAAATACCATTCACTATTACTAGAACCATTGTCTATATACTTCTGAAAAATTTCTCCACTGATCCTTAAAGGTCATCATTACCTTAATATTTTCCAATTCATACTGTCAAACTCATACTATCCCTATTAAGGGTGAAATGCCAACCTGTATGCATTCCCCTAGGATTCATTTTAAGTTACCAATGTTCTATCCTTAATTCCACCTTTAAAAGGTACCTGCATCCTTCCATGGATAAATCAAGTCATATATCCTTGATAGATTATCTTATTCATCATTCCCACCTCGATAGTCTATACCTAACTTCATAATAGCATCCTTATTCAAATTGAGGTCAATCCATATGGCCTCCAAAAGATAACAATGGTCATCTGCTTTTCTTTCCTGATTTGGTAATGATAACATGGATGTTCTGGAAGATATTGGTCATGTTCAACGTGAACTTCTTTTTAATAATTCCTTATTTACTTTTGCTGTTTATCTCAACAGTCATCTCAATGTTGGGATATCTCTCATACCTGGCGTCTCCCTTTCTGGGTATCAAGCCACCGGTCTTACACTTCACATTCTTGAAGGTCACTTCCTTCATCCAATTTTCCTAATTTCTTACTTCCTTGTCTCCTCAGTCTATCCGCGTCTCATATTTATCCTTCGAATTATCTCAAGGTTTCCTCGAATCTTCCCAACTTACAGGGATAAAATATATGTATCTCTTATACCTTCAACCATCAATTTAACTCATGGTGAATCACTCTCATCCGGACGATTACATACTTTTCTATTTCTATTTCTACGAGTCTTTAGGGTTTCCTCATACCCAACTCCCTTATCATTCCTCAAACTCTCTTGCCTTTATATTCCTTTCTCTTATCGTTATTTCATGAACCAACACAACATAAGCATTGATTTCAAACATCCCGTCATTCTGGATTCGTGTCTTCAGAACGAATCTTGATAACTTTTACAACTTAGATTCATAATTCATCATACTCGTCTGCCTTTGTTCTGGCTCTTAAGCTTTTACACTATCTCCATAACCTTGGGAAGTACTTTCCTGAAAACAATTGACTGAACTTAAATCAGTTTATTATAATCTCTTGCTCCGTGTCTTCCTTGGCCTTTCACCAGCGGGTGGTCTCTCTCTTAGGAGGGTAAGTGACAAAACAGTCTTTTGTGGTTCGTCAATCGTTTAGAGTCTCAAATGATTCATCTATTTCCTTTAGCCAGGCTCTTGCCTCGACTGGGTCAGCTTGTTCCTTGGAACTCTGAGAGCTTAGCGACTTAAAGGTCATGAAAGAATTTCCCACCGCACTGTCTCCTCAGGGTGGTGGTTGGGGATAATAGTCTAAGTTCTTTTTAGACAGGTCCATGAATTGCCGTATAGGAGTACCGTCTCGGGTCTCCTTTCCTTACTCGACTTTCTATTTCCTTAGTATGAAATGTTTCATCCTACTCCCATAATTGGGGTCATCTTTTAATTTAAAATCCTCATTTTCCACTCCATTATGTCATGGGTTCCTTCTATCTTGATGGCGACCTCCCTGACTATCACGTTCAGGGTTTGCTCTAAATCTTATTCCTCAAACTAGCTTTCATCTAAGATCTCATCCTTACGCTCTTGAACTTTCGGAACCCAATTCTATAGGAATACCTCATTATTCCCTTATCATCTTCTCGATATTAACCTCTTATCTATTTGTTGGCTCTCTGCCTTTATTCATAACTTTTTCTGGCACAATATGATCTTTTCCAATAATTCGGGCTGTATTGCAATCTCAAACAGCTTTTCGGTACCGGCTCCGGTTACCTTCACTACTATTTCCATTTTCTCAAAATCTCTTATAAACTCTCCAAAAGACATTATCATCTTGAGTCTCTCCTTTTTACTAAGGGCATCAGCCACCATATTGGCTTTCCCCGAATGATAAAGAATCTGCCAATCATAATTCTTGATTAGCTCTAACCGCCTCCTCTGGCGTATGTTGAGCTCTTTCTACGTAAGAATGTACTAGAGCACTTATGGCTTAGGTAATTCTCGCACTTCTCTCCATACAAGTAGTGCCTCCAATCTTTAGGGTAAAACTATTGCCACGAGCCTAAGCTCATGGGCGGTGATATCAAATTTCATATTACCTTAATTGTCTTGACGCAGACACGATTATCTTGCTGTGCTAAGAAGCACCTTAATTCCTTATGCGAAGCGTCACTTACAATCACAAAATCTCCTTTTTCCATCCGGCAATGCCAGCATAGGGGCCATCACCAACCTCTGCTTCAGTTCTTGAAAGCTGTTCTCGCATTTCTCTGTCCATTCGAACTTCTCAGTCTTACGAGTAAGCCGCGTTAAAGGGGCTACTATCTTTACAACTTGAACGAACCTCCGGTAGTGACCGGCCAATCCTACCTCTGGTAGTCGACCCAAACCATGGTCATCAATTCATCAGTGGTCCTTTATCCAATCCTGTCAGGATCCTCCATGGGGTCCTTCTCAACAACTATCCCTACTAGGACAACATCCTCAATATCAACATCATCCGGTCCTGCATTAGGACACTCTATCGGATCCACAATCTGATCTCCAATAACTAATAAAACATCATCGCGTTGATGTTCCTCAACTTCAGGGTTCGAGTCCCGCTACCATATATGATAACGAACTACGCTCCTATCACGATATTTATAAGGGTTCCCATAAGGGTTTTAACCGTCAGTACTACGTTAGGTAGCCCGACTATGAACTTGGCAAGAGTTCTTATTATCTTAGTGAATCTTATTATCTTAACGTCCCATCATCTCTGAGGTTTATAATGCTTAGCTCTGATACCATTTCTGTAACACCCCCAGATCCGAGGTCGGGGATCCGGGTCGTCACGGTCTTTCTTTCCACAATATCACTTCACTTAATTAATAAATAACCTTATGCTGTGAACCCACACTAACACACACCACAACCCGTTATAGTCTCAGAGATGAAATTTAAATAAGTACAAGTCTTTGAATCCACAATTTAAAAGTTATTACAACCCAAAATGATTACTTGATAAATTTACAGTTAATTGCCATTATCTGCCACAAGTTATAATTATACATAATTGATTCTCAAAAGTAGATGGTCTGATCTACAATAGATCTACCTCTGCAGCTATAGCAGCTACAACATCAACGGGAAGACGCAGGACGCTTCCCACGCGCTTGCGCTGGGTCTGCTGGAGTCTGGCCATCTTTCCTAACTGTTGTTGTGTTATGAAGAAATAAAGCAAGGGTGAGCAGCAAGCCCACCAAAATAATATGTATAATGATTAACAATATATGAGTCTTCTCATAGTACTCATGAAAGTCTTGGTCAAAAGAAATGAACCAAGTTGATATCTTAATGCGATAAAGTCGCAAAATATTCAGTGTATATATATATATTCATATATACTTTTCAAAATATTGGAAGTCCTCTTCCATGCATAATACACACAGAGTTCCAGTGTATAACTGTATAAAAATATCGTTGCAAGGTGATCTCATATATCTAACCTTGTCTCAACATTATTCTGAAAATCTTTATCATGCATAAGATAATCATTTACTAGATATAAGTTTAAAAGATGAAGTTACAAGATACTCCCAATATACTTATATCTTTTCCAAATACTACTTGAACTACCACCGTTCAAGTTATAATTAGTTCAAAAGTTCATCACATAGATGAGACTACAAGATAATACTTGAATAGATTAAACTTTAAAATATCATCAAAATAAAATGAAGTTATGAGATACTTCATTTGATGTAAACATCATTTTGAAAACTTGACCCTGCCAACACTCAACAATCTCCCAACCGTAGCCTTTCTATCGAAGTGCTCTGGGTAGTGTTGCAGAAATTATCCAATTGGATGATGAACTCATTACGGGAGTTTGCCGCGCCAGGAAGACCATTTACGATGATCAGTCGTAGTAGTACAACCCCACCATTTTCTACATGTAGAGGAGAAACCTGTCGGATTTACTTGTCAACCGAACACTGAACTCCTAAGGAATAGGACCGCCTTAGCGGAACTTCCAGGCCATTTGGGACAATATAATAAGGCTGGGCCGGCGCTACTCGACCACTTACGCCACTCCTAGTTCAGATGAAATCCATGACTCTGAAACGTAAAGCTCGTTTCCCCCTTTCCCCAAGTAGAAACTTGTTGATACGGCTTCCACCAAGAAGTCGTACCTAGTTGGAAAGGAAAACTCACCGATATTTCTCAGGCGATGCCTGTTAATGGATTAACTTGTTCCAAGAATTTTACTTCCCGAATATTGGGTAAGTAATCAAAAACTCTTTTACCAAGACAGCAACCTTGTTGCGAATATAAAACACACCACCGAGCCGGATCCCCCAGGTTTTGAGCGAGTATTTAAATCCCCTTTTTAAAAGGAAGATCTTAAATATAAAATAGTTTTGGGATCCGCTCTAACTTTTGAAAATCATTTTAAAGACTCGAAAACACTTTAAAGAGTGTTTGGAGTAAAACTGATTTAATGAAGTAAATCAGTCCCCAGAATATTTAGAAAATGTCTGAATATTATTATTTAAATAATATTCCCATAAAAATAATCTTATAAAATAATGAAGTAGAAGTATTAAAACTTATACTTGAAATGAATAGCAAATAATCAAAGATATACTTATACGAAAGTAATATCTTTATTTGAATAATCAAAATAAGTTTTGATTATCGACACCTTATTCTTTAATAAATAAAGAATATATCTCAGCAAATAATCGGAGTCATAGATCCTCAAATGAATATTCAAATAATATTCAATAATAAAATAAGCTGAGTCATAATACCTCGAATGAATATTATAAATAATATTCATTAAATAAAATAAAGGAGTCATACATCCTCAAATGAATATTCAAATAATATTCAATAATAATGTAAAGGAGTCATACGCCTTCGAATAATATTCGAAATAATATTCAATAATAAAATAAGTTAAAGTTATCGAATAAACCTTATTCGATAATAGTTTTAAAAACTATATCCATATATATAATATATATAAATAATATATATATATATATAATATAACTCGGGAACATCGACTCCCGGTTTAGAAATATGTTCACCTTTTATCCCCTATACTAAGGGTATACGCAACTACTTGCTTATTTCTAGCATAGGTATTATGCAACTATAAGCATTGAAATCAACAGATAGATAACCAGATTACGAAACAGACATGCATATATACCATATTAGAATGCTCCAATATATCACAAAATTTGCTAATAACAATCATGCAATATCACAAGATAATGCATATACATATATTTACATCACAACAACAGTATACGGGTAGAAAACTTGCCTGAGCGACTGGGTTACGAATGGCTCGGGACGAGTCTGGTAACCTATAAACAACAAGTAAGTTGGAATTAAACCAAAGTCACTTGTAAATCTATACTTTAACTAACTTAGACTCTAACGCTTGTTTTGCGCTCACCTGATTCGCTTAAGCCACTCGGGTACCCTCGGCTCCACCATTTTTAATAATTTAACCTTTACGAGTTTTAAAGCGATTCCTTCGCGAGTGTCTTACCAACTGCCTAACACACTTCCATAAATGTTTCATACATTAAGTAACCCTTTTTGGTCTTTAATCTATGTTTCAAAGTAAGGTGAGGGGAAAAGTTTCGTTCGCGAAACGCCGTTACTTGAAACGGTCGTTTCTCCTAAACCGTGCATCGGAATCGAACGAACTACATATCAAAACGAAGCTCGTAACATGAGCTATCTAAACATGGCAGTGGTCATAAACTAGCATGGGGGTTCTCGGGTCCTAATGTTATGCACAAAACAGTCTAAAGGAAAATCGGACGTTACGACGACTATGTTTACGCGTTTTCCCAACTTTTAAACCATTCAATACCAACCATAAATCAACCCAAATCAATCATACAACCAATATCCCTCCAAACCACATCATAACAGCCCAACAAATCCACATTAACCATTATACGTTATTCTCACATGAACTAAAGGCTTTACTTAGGTTCTTTAACTAATTACCAAGATTTACAACTCCAACAATGCATATAAACCAACTAATCTCTACAAACTCAACCAAACCTCAACCAATCTAAGCATCATGCTTCACATATGCTATATCAAACACATTCAATCCTAATTACTCAAAACTAAAGCTAGGGTTTGTAGTTTATACCTTCCTTGGAGAGTGGAGAATCAAGAGAATGGCTTGGAATCACCTTTAAAGCCCTTATCCAAGCTTAATCTAAACAAAACTTCAAGAACACAAATTTTAGTTCTTGAAAACACTATTCACCATCTTCTTTCATGATTATAGAAAAAGATTGGCTTGAATTAGAAGCTTAAACTTATAGGAAGTATGTAACTATCCATGGGGAAGCTTAGATAATTACCTTGCTAAATAGTAAGTGGAGGAGCTTGGACTTCCATTTTTAAGAAAAAACCCGAGAGCATGAAGAAGAAGAAGAGAGATTTTTGTGTTTTGGCTTGATTTGCTTTGGTTGGTTGATTTTTGTTGTTTGCTTTAGTGAATTACCTAGTTGCCCTTGGTTTTGTGTGGTTAAAAAGTCACCACATCTCCTTCCTTCTTGTCATGCCTATGTCATCCTCATGATGTCATCCTCCCTTCCTTGTCCTCTTTCTATTGGTTGGATGACATCATTCCCACTAATCCCTTTGATTAACTTCCTAATCGTTTGCCTAATGACCGCTGATCTGTTATACGGTTCGCTTAACTTTCGTTTTCGTTATCGTTTGAGGGATCATACCCGGGATCTTATTACTTAGGTTCCCTTAACCTTTCTCAATATATTATATTCCTTTTATGATCCTCTCCTATAATCCTTTTATTTAAATCCTTTTTATCCTGTTACCTTTTTCTCAAATCTTTCCGTATCTAGTGTATTTCCGGGAAAAATCAAAGTGTTCGGATTTGGATTCTGACGATCTTTACATACACTTATATCCCATATAAAGTACTAAAAAATCTCAGAATATCCATATCAGAACCCCTACATAGTGTGGCATGAAAAGTTTTCTCATTCAGCAAAAACACTATTCATAAGGGTTTCAAAAATTTCCCAAAAATTGGGGTTATTACAGTAATCTACTGAACTAACTCCTTTATTCTCAAAATAACATTGGGTGAGATCATCCATGCCTAAAAACAACAACATGCAACTAAATATTAACATGCAACTCATGGAAAGCACATACAAGATTTCGGCTAGGCATAAAGTTGTAAATGCTTGCAAAATCGACTTGCACCTAATACTTATCCTTAATAATTATGAAATAAACTCCTTTTAAGTATTAATAAGAAATTCATCATGGAAACAATCTATTTAAGCACATCTATTTCGAATTTTATAGATAACAACATGATTTCGAAAAGAATAGCATGCAAAACATGGTTGATCATCATTTTAATGTCTTAAAACTAGCAGCATGGCTAAACATAAATTTATAATGAGATTTCAGTAGCATGCAAAGGATTTAAAGCATGATATCTCCATAAAACACTTAGTTACATATACATAATATCTCATAGAGAGCTCTTGAATTCACAAGAATCAAGAGTTTCTCTTTGGAGATCACACAAAACTACACATGCAACCATGAAACTTCATCTTCCAAATCACAAAACTTGGGAAGTATATAAAATAAATGTAGGTGAAAGAATTACACTAGGGAAGATGAGAAATGGAATGAAAAATGGAAGGGAGTGGGGGAAATGGGGTTCGGCCGAGAGCAAAAGGGGAGGGAGGGGAAGAGAGAAATTTTTGTGGTGTGTTGGAGTGTGAAATGATGAATGACTTCTCTCCACTTTGATTTGTTTGTTTTATGCTATTTGGTTGACAAGTAATGAGTGGAAGTGAGAACTTACAAAAATGTCCCTTGGCTAAAGTTAGGCCATTTTGCATGCAAGGCTAAGGTAGTAATTTGGTATAATCAAATGAGTTAGTGGGGTTGGAAAAGTCTTATTTGCCCTTTGAGAGAATAGAAAGAGAGTTTGCATGCAAGGTTATTCATGTAATTTTAATTATAACAAATAAAATTTGTAAAGATTTTTTTTATAAAATAAAATACAAGTTCAAAAATTATAAAATTATATCATAAAATAACTTGTATTTTTAGAGACTTATAAAAATCATTTTTAAAATTTGTGATCAAAATGCCTTTTAAAAGAAGATTTTTCCAAAGCTTAGAATATACCTTATAAATCAAAAATAAAGAAATTAAATAAACTTTGCTTTGAAAATCATATACTACCCAAAGCAAATTATAATGCAGAAATTTTTACTCACACAAACGTACAATCATTGAATATATTTCATTTGACTTAATATTATACCAAATTCACATAATATTACATAAAATGCCGGTCGTAACAAATCCAGTGCAGCACTCAAGAACCAAGCACATTGATATCAAGTACCACTTCATTAGGGAACATGATGAAAGGTACAGTGGAACTTCACTTTGTTCCAAGTGAAAAGCAGATTGCAGACATATTTACCAAGCCACTGATGAATCAACATTCACAAGATTAGTAAGTGAGCTAGGTATGCTTAATTATTCATAAATTTATGTCCTCTATATAATCTGCATTGAAGCCTGAAATGAATTTGCTGCAAGAACAAAGTTGGCTTAAGAAAGACCTATCCTATCAACGGATATTCCCTATCCGTTGAAAGCCAAAATTGTTCTCTCAACGGATGTTCATTATCCGTTGAAAGACAAATACATTTCTAGTAATTTTATCCCTCAACGGATAAAATAGTGTTGGTCATCAACGGATAACTATTTACCTTATCCGTTTGAAGTGTCACATCAGTTACTTTCAGTAAGTCACATCCGTTGATTTCTTTACTTAACCGTTGATACAGATATACACTGTTGTATGTATTTGTTTTAAAGGCAGTTTAGAATTTCTACAGTTTTATTTATTCTTGAACGGCTGTAATTTACTTAAAAGTATCATTTTATTTACGTTTTAATTCAAGAAAGTATAAAAGCCCATTGAACTCTTATTTTCACTTTACGCTTTTCTTGCAATTTTCATTCTCCTTCTCTCCCAAAATTCTCAAGTTTTTCTCTGCAACCCTACTCACAACAATGGCACCAGTAGTCAAAATTATGTCTCAAATAGGATTTGTTTATGAAAAAATAATTTTGTAGCCTTGGTTGAAAGAATGAAGCCCATTCGGATTATCACAAGATGATGGACTCATCAAAAACTGCAAACTGAGTTATGCAATGCTGGAAGCCCCAACCATCTACTGTGAGGTGATTGAGGAGATTGGAAACTGCAGAGTTCAACTCCACGGTATGACTATTGCCTTCTCTCTCAAAGGTAAGGATTATTGCATTAACTGTGATGATATACAGTCTTGAT
This sequence comes from Apium graveolens, assembly GCF_009905375.1. Taxonomy (NCBI): domain Eukaryota; kingdom Viridiplantae; phylum Streptophyta; class Magnoliopsida; order Apiales; family Apiaceae; genus Apium; species Apium graveolens. Next base: position 30,910,573 of record NC_133655.1, on the reverse strand, counting down.
TAAGTTGCTGCGCATAATGCATAACACCACACACTGATAAAGATGTTATCTGCTATGTTAGATTCATAAGATATGCTTGATTTGCTAGGTTAGGTAGCATTAGAAGGAAAGGCCTTAGGAAAGAATGGGGTTTTCTTAGAGATGCCTT